>NW_025961102.1:0-69302 GCF_023159225.1 Perognathus longimembris pacificus
CTTTTTTCTCTGTTCCCTCAAACAATCCAGATTCTTTTGGGGAGTTACCAGTACAGTAACCATACCAGGAAGTACTTAATTTATTAAGCTACTGCTTTTCTTAATCTCAGTGGAGATATTTACTGATAAACAGCTACCTAGCAGCATGTTCATGTCGTTCCTAAATGACTTTTATCTCTCTCCCCTCACCACAATCAGATTCTTCTGAGGAGTTCCCAGTACATTATCCTTTCCCCTGTGTAATTACCTTAACAAGCTCCAGCTGTTTTTATTCTCAGAAGGTTTACTCCCTGATATACAGCTGCCTACCCCCTTCGTAAGTTCAGGTCTTAAATGAGCTTTTTTCTCAGTTCCCTCACCACAATCAGATTCTTTTCGGGAGTTACCAGTACAGTAACCATACCAGGAAGTACTTAATTTATTAAGCTACTGCTTTTCTTAATCTCAGTGGAGATATTTACTGATAAACAGCTACCTATGCAGCATGTTCATGTCGTTCCTAAATGAGCTTTTATCTTTCTCCCCTCACCACAAATCAGATTCTTCTGAGGAGTTCCCAGTACATTATCCTTTCCCCTGTGTAATTACCTTAACAAGCTCCAGCTGTTTTTATTCTCAGAAGGTTTACTCCCTGATATACAGCTGCCTACCCCCTTCTAATTGCAGGTCCTAAATGAGCTTTTTTCTCTGTTCCCTCACCACAATCAGATTCTTTTGGGGAGTTACCAGTACAGTAACCATACCAGGAAGTACTTAATTTATTAAGCTACTGCTTTTCTTAATCTCAGTGGAGATATTTACTGATAAACAGCTACCTACGCAGCATTTCATGTCGTTCCTAAATGAGCTTTTATCTCTCTCCCTCACCACAAATCAGATTCTTCTGAGGAGTTCCCAGTACATTATCCTTTCCCCTGTGTAATTACCTTAACAATCTCCAGCTGTTTTTATTCTCAGAAGGGATACTCCCTGATATACAGCTGCCTACCCCCTTCGTAAGTGCAGGTCCTAAATGAGCTTTTTTCTCTGTTCCCTCACCACAATCCAGATTCTTGGGGAGTTACCAGTACAGTAACCATACCAGGAAGTACTTATTATTAAGCTACTGCTTTTCTTATCTCAGTGGACATATTTACTGATAACAGCTACCTAGGCAGCATTCGTTCATGGTTCCTAAATGAGCTTTTATCTCTCTCCCTCACCACAAATCAGATTCTTCTGAGGAGTTCCCAGTACATTATAATTCCCCTGTGTAATTACCATTTAACAAGCTCCAGCTGTTTTTATTTTCAGAAGGTTTACTCCCTGATATACAGCGGCCTACCCCCTTCGTAAGTGCAGGTCCTAAATGAGCTTTTTTCTATGTTCCCTCACCACAAATCCAGATTCTTTTGGGGAGTTTAGTACAGTAACCATACCAGGAAGTACTTAATTTCTTAAGCTACTGCTTTTTTAATCTCAGTGTAGATATTTACTGATAAACAGCTACCTACGCAGCGCGTTCATGTCGTTCCTAAATGAGCTTTTATCTCTCTCCCTCACCACAAATCAGATTCTTCTGAGGAGTTCCCAGTACATTATCCTTTGCCCTGTGTAATTACCTTAACAAGCCCCAGCTGTTTTTATTCTCAGAAGGGATACTCCCTGATATACAGCTGCCTACCACTTCGTAAGTGCAGGTTCCTAAATGAGCTTTTTCTCTGTTCCCTCACCACAATCCAGATTCTTTGGGGAGTTAACCAGTACAGTAACCATACCAGGAAGTACTTAATTTATTAAGCTACTGCTTTTCTTAATCTCAGTGGAGATATTTACTGATAAACAGCTACCTACGCAGCATGTTCATGTCTTTCCTAAATGAGCTTTTTCTCTGTTCCCTCACCACAATCCAGATTCTTTTGGGGAGTTACCAGTACAGAACCTTTCTCCTGTGTAATTACCTTAACAAGCTAGCTGTTTTTATTCTCAGTGGGATACTACTGATATACAGCTACCTACCCTTCGTAATGCAGGTCCTAAATGAGCTTTTTTCTCTGTTCCCTCACCACAATCCAGATTCTTTGGGAGTTACCAGTACAGTAACCATACCAGGAAGTACTTAATTTATTAAGCTACTGCTTTTTTAATCTCAGTGGAGATATTTACTGATAAACAGCTACCTACGCAGCATGTTCATGTCGTTCCTAAATGAGCTTTTTCTCTCTCCCTCACCACAAATCAGATTCTTCTGGGAGTTCCCAGTACATTATCCTTTCCCCTGTGTAATTACCTTAACAAGCTCCAGCTGTTTTTATTCTCAGAAGGTTTACTCCCTGATATACAGCTGCCTACCCCCTTAGCATTCAGGTCTTAAATGAGCTTTATTCTCTGTTCCCTCACCACAATCCAGATTCTTCTGGGAGTTACCAGTGCATTAACCTTTACCTGTGTAATTACCTTAACAAGCTACTGTTTTTATTCTCAGTGAAGTTTACTCCCTGATATACAGCTGCCTACCCTTCATGTCAGGTCCTAAATGAGCTTTTTTCTCTCTCCCTCACCACAATCCAGATTCTTTTGGGGAGTTACCAGTACAGTAACCATACCAGGAAGTACTTAATTTATTAAGCTACTGCTTTTATTCTCAGTGGAGATATTTACTGATAAACAGCTACCTAGGCAGCATGTTCAGGTCCTAAATGAGCTTTTTTCTCTGCCCTCACCACAAATCAGATTCTGGGGAGTTCCCAGTACATTATCCTTTCCCCTGTGTAATTACTTAACAAGCTCCAGCTGTTTTTATTCTCAGAAGATTTACTGATATACAGCTGCCTACCTCCTTCATGTGCAGGTCCTAAATGAGCTTTTATCTCTGTTCCGCCTCACCACAATCCAGATTCTTTTGGGGAGTTACCAGTACAGTAACCATACCAGGAAGTACTTAATTTATAAGCTACTGTTTTTATTCTCAGAATGGAGATATTTACTGATAAACAGCTACCTACCCAGCATGGTCATGTCGTCCTAAATGAGCTTTTTCTCTCTCCCCTCACCACAATCAGATTCTTCTGAGGAGTTCACTACAGTACCATTACCAGGAAGTCCCCTTAATTACCTTAAGCTACAGCTTTTTTATTCTCAGAAGGTTTACTCCCTGATATACAGCTGCCTACCTAGCAATTCAGGTCCTAAATGAGCTTTTATCTCTTCCTCACCACAATCCAGATTCTTTTCGGGAGTTACCAGTACAGTAACCCCAGGAAGTACTTAATTTATTAAGCTACTGCTTTTCTTAATCTCAGTGGAGATATTTACTGATAAACAGCTGCCTACGTAAGTGTTCAGGTTCCTAAATGAGCTTTTATCTCTCTCCCCTCACCACAAATCAGATTCTTCTGAGGAGTTCCCAGTACATTATCCTTTCCCTTGTGAAGTTACCTTAACAAGCTCCAGCTGTTTTTATTCTCAGTGAGAATTTACTCCCTGATATACAGCTGCCTACCAGCATTCATGTCTCCTAAATGAGCTTTTTCTCTGTTCCCTCACCACAATCCAGATTCTTTCGGGGAGTTACCAGTACAGTAACCATACCAGGAAGTACTTAATTTATTAAGCTACTGTTTTTAATCTCAGAAGATATTTACTGATAAACAGCTACCTACGCAGCATGTTCATGTCGTTCCTAAATGAGCTTTTATCTCTCTCCCTCACCACAAATCAGATTCTTCTGAGGAGTTCCCAGTACATTATCCTTTCCCCTGTGTAATTACCTTAACAAGCTCCAGCTGTTTTTATTCTCTGAAGGTTTACTCCCTGATATACAGCTGCCTACCCCCTTTGTTCAGTGCAGATCCTAAATGAGCTTTTTTCTCTGTTCCCTCACCACAATCCAGATTCTTTGGGGAGTTACCAGTACAGTAACCATACCAGGAAGTACTTAATTTATTAAGCTAGCTGTTTCTTAATCTCAGTGGAGATATTTACTGATAACAGCTACCTACGCAGCTTGTTCATGTCGTTCCTAAATGAGCATTTTTCTCTGCCCTCAATACAATCAGATTCTTCTGAGGAGTTCCCAGTACATTATCCTTTCCCCTGTGTAAGTACCTTAATTACAAGCTCCAGCTTTTTTATTCTCAGTAGATATTTACTGATATACAGCTGCCTACCCTCTTCATGTCAGGTCCTAAATGAGCTTTTATCTCTCTGTTCCCTCACCACAAATCAGATTCTTCTGAGGAGTTCCCAGTACATTATCCTTTCCCCTGTGTAATTACCTTAACAAGCTCCAGCTGTTTTTATTCTCAGTAAGGTTTACTCTGATATACAGCTGCCTACCCCTTAGCAATGTTCAGGTCGTTCCTAAATGAGCTTTTTCTCTGTTCCCTCACCACAATCCAGATTCTTCTGGGAGTTACCAGTACAGTAACCATACCAGGAAGTACTTAATTTATTAAGCTACTGTTTTCTTAATCTCAGTGAAGGATATTTACTGATAACAGCTACCTACGCAGCATGTTCATGTCGTTCCTAAATGAGCTTTTTATCTCTCTGCCCTCACCACAAATCAGATTCTTCTGAGGAGTTCCCAGTACATTATCCTTTCCCCTGTGTAATTACCTTAACAAGCTCCAGCTGTTTTTATCTCAGTGGAGAAGGTTTACTCCCTGATATACAGCTGCCTATGCCATTGTAATGCAGTCCTAAATGAGCTTTTTTCTCTGTTCCCTCACCACAATCCAGATTCTTTGGGGAGTTACCAGTACAGTAACCATACCAGGAAGTACTTAATTTATTAAGCTAGCTGTTTTTAATCTCAGTGGAGATATTTACTGATAAACAGCTACCTACCAGCATGTTCATGTCGTTCCTAAATGAGCATTTATCTCTCTGCCCTCACCAAATCAGATTCTTCTGAGGAGTTCCCAGTACATTATCCTTTCCCGTGTGTAATTACCTTAACAAGCTCCAGCTGCTTTTTTATTCTCAGAAGGTTTACTCCCTGATATACAGCTGCCTACCCATCTTCGTAATGCAGGTCCTAAATGAGCTTTTTCTCTGTTCCCTCACCACAATCCAGATTCTTTTGGGGAGTTACCAGTACAGTAACCATTCCAGGAAGTACTTAATTTATTAAGCTACTGCTTTTTTAATCTCAGTGGAGATATTTACTGATAAACAGCTACCTAGCAGCATTTCGTGTCGTCCTAAATGAGTTTTATCTCTTCCCCTCACCACAAATCAGATTCTTCTGAGGAGTTCCCAGTACATTAATCCTTTCCCCTGTATAATTACCTTAACAGCTCCAGTTGTTTTTATTCTCATAAGTGATACTCCCTGATATACAGCTGCCTACCCCCTTCGTAAGTGCAGGTCCTAAATGAGCTTTTTTCTCTTCCCTCACCACAATCCAGATTCTTTGGGGAGTTACCAGTACAGTAACTATACCAGGAAGTACTTAATTAAGCTAGCTGTTTCTTAATCTCAGAGATATTTACTGATAAACAGCTACCTACGCAGCATGTTCAGGTCCTAAATGAGCTTTTTTCTCTCTCCCCTCACCACAAATCAGATTCTTCTGGGAGTTCCCAGTACATTATCCTTTCCCCTGTGTAATTACGTTAACAACTGCTGTTTTTATTCTCAGTGGATATTACTACTGATATACAGCTGCCTACCACTTCGTTCATGTCGTCTAAATGAGTTTTATCTCTTCCCTCACCACAATCCAGATTCTTTGGGGAGTTACCAGTACAGTAACCCCACCAGGAATACTTAATTTATTAAGCTACTGTTTTTTTTCTCAGTGGAGATATTTACTGATAAAGAGCTACCTACACCAGCATGTCATGCAGGTCCTAAATGAGCTTTTTCTCTCTCCCCTCACCACAATCAGATTCTTCTGAGGAGTTCCCAGTACAGTCCTTTCCCCTGGAATTACCTTATTTAAAGCTCCAGCTTTTTATTCTCAGAAGGTTTACTCCCTGATATACAGCTGCCTACCCCCTAGGTGTTCAGTCGTCCTAAATGAGCTTTTTTCTCTGTTCCCTCATCCCACAATCCAGATTCTTTTGGGGAGTTACCAGTACAGTACCCCCCAGGAAGTACTTAATTTATTAAGCTACTGCTTTTCTTAATCTCAGTGGAGATATTTACTGATAAACAGCTGCCTACCCCGTAACATGTCAGGTTCCTAAATGAGCTTTTATCTCTCTCCCCTCACCACAAATCAGATTCTTCTGAGGAGTTCCCAGTACATTATCCTTTCCCCTGTGTAATTACCTTAAACAAGCTCCAGCTGTTTTTATTCTCAGTAGATTTACTCCCTGATATACAGCTGCCTTACCCCCTTCGTCAGTAGGTAAATGAGCTTTTTCTCTGTTCCCTCACCACAATCCAGATTCTTTCTGGGGAGTTACCAGTACAGTAACCATACCAGGAAGTACTTAATTTATTAAGCTACTGTTTTTTAATCTCAGAAGAGATATTTACTGATAAACAGCTACCTACGCAGCATGTTCATGTCGTTCCTAAATGAGCTTTTATCTCTCTCCCTCACCACAAATCAGATTCTTCTGAGGAGTTCCCAGTACATTATCCTTTCCCCTGAAGTACTTAACTTAAGCTCCAGCTGTTTTTATTCTCTGTAGAAGGTTTACTCCCTGATATACAGCTGCCTACCCCCTTCAGTGCGTCCTAAATGAGCTTTTTTCTCTGTTCCCTCACCACAATCCAGATTCTTTGGGGAGTTACCAGTACAGTAACCGACCAGGAAGTACTTAATTTATTAAGCTAGCTGTTTCTTAATCTCAGTGGAGATATTTACTGATAACAGCTACCTACAGCACTTCATGTCGTTCCTAAATGAGCTTTTTCTCTGCCCTCACCACAATCAGATTCTTCTGAGGAGTTCCCAGTACATTATCCTTTCCTTGTACTTAATTATTAAGCTCCAGCTGTTTTTATTCTCAGTAGATATTTACTGATACAGCTGCCTACCCACTGGGTCAGGTCTAAATGAGCTTTTTCTCTCTCCCCTCACCACAAATCAGATTCTTCTGAGGAGTTCCCAGTACATTATCCTTTCCCCTGTGTAATTACCTTAACAAGCTCCACTGTTTTTATTCTCAGAAGGTTTACTCCTGATATACAGCTGCCTACCCCTTCGTAATTCAGGTCTAAATGAGCTTTTTTCTCTGTTCCCTCACCACAATCCAGATTCTTTTGGGAGTTACCAGTACAGTAACCATACCAGGAAGTACTTAATTTATTAAGCTACTGCTTTTCTTAATCTCAGTGAGATATTTACTGATAACAGCTACCTACGCAGCATGTTCATGTCGTTCCTAAATGAGCTTTTATCTCTCTCCCCTCACCACAAATCAGATTCTTCTGAGGAGTTCCCAGTACATTATCCTTTCCCTGTGTAATTACCTTAACAAGCTCCAGCTGTTTTTATTCTCAGAAGGTTTACTACCTGATATACAGCTGCCTACCCCTTAGTAAATTCAGGTCTAAATGAGCTTTTTTCTCTGTTCCCTCACCACAATCCAGATTCTTTTCGGGGAGTTACCAGTACAGTAACCATACCAGGAAGTACTTAATTTATTAAGCTACTGTTTCTTAATCTCAGTGGAAGATATTTACTGATAAACAGCTACCTAGGCAGCATGTTCATGTCGTTCCTAAATGAGCTTTTATCTCTCTCCCCTCACCACAAATCAGATTCTTCTGAGGAGTTCCCAGTACATTATCCTTTCCCCTGTGTAATTACCTTAACAAGCTCCAGCTGTTTTTATTCTCAGAAGGTTTACTCCCTGATATACAGCTGCCTACCCCCTTGTAATGCAGTCCTAAATGAGCTTTTTCTCTGTTCCCTCACCACAATCCAGATTCTTTGGGGAGTTACCAGTACAGTAACCATTCCAGGAAGTACTTAATTTATTAAGCTACTGCTTTTCTTAATCTCAGTGGAGATATTTACTGATAAACAGCTACCTATGCAGCATTTCTTGTCGTCCTAAATGAGCATTTATCTCTCTGCCCTCACCACAAATCAGATTCTTCTGAGGAGTTCCCAGTACATTATCCTTTCCCCTGTGTAATTACCTTAACAAGCTCCAGTTGTTTTTATTCTCAGAAGGTTTACTCCCTGATATACAGCTGCCTACCCCCTTCGTAAGTGCAGGTCCTAAATGAGCTTTTTTCTCTGTTCCCTCACCACAATCCAGATTCTTTTGGGGAGTTACCAGTACAGTAACATACCAGGAAGTACTTAATTTATTAAGCTACTGCTTTTCTTAATCTCAGTGGAGATATTTACTGATAAACAGCTACCTACGCAGCATGTTCATGTCGTTCCTAAATGAGCTTTTATCTCTCTCCCCTCACCACAAATCAGATTCTTCTGAGGAGTTCCCAGTACATTATCCTTTCCCCTGTGTAATTACCTTAACAAGCTCCAGCTGTTTTTATTCTCAGAAGGTTTACTCCCTGATATACAGCTGCCTACCCCCTTCGTAAGTGCATTCCTAAATGAGCTTTTTTCCCTGTTCCCTCACCACAATCCAGATTCTTTTGGGGAGTTACCAGTACAGTAACCATACCAGGAAGTACTTAATTTATTAAGCTACTGCTTTTCATAATCTCAGTGGAGATATTTACTGATAAACAGCTACCTACGCAGCATGTTCATGTCGTTCCTAAATGAGCTTTTATCTCTCTCCCCTCACCACAAATCAGATTCTTCTGAGGAGTTCCCAGTACATTATCCTTTCCCCTGTGTAATTACCTTAACAAGCTCCAGCTGTTTTTATTCTCAGAAGGTTTACTCCCTGATATACAGCTGCCTACCCCCTTCGTAAGTGCAGGTCCTAAATGAGCTTTTTCTCTGTTCCCTCACCACAATCCAGATTCTTTTGGGGAGTTACCAGTACAGTAACCATACCAGGAAGTACTTAATTTATTAAGCTACTGCTTTTCTTAATCTCAGTGGAGATATTTACTGATAAACAGCTACCTATGCAGCATGTTCATGTCGTTCCTAAATGAGCTTTTATCTCTCTCCCCTCACCACAAATCAGATTCTTCTGAGGAGTTCCCAGTACATTATCCTTTCCCTGTGTAATTACCTTAAAAAGCTCCAGCTGTTTTTATTCTCAGATGGTTTACTCCCTGATATACAGCTGCCTACCCCAGTTTCAGGTCTCTAAATGAGCTTTTTTCTCTGTTCCCTCACCACAATCCAGATTCTTTCTGGGGAGTTACCAGTACAGTAACCATACCAGGAAGTACTTAATTTATTAAGCTACTGTTTTTAATCTCTGAAGGATATTTACTGATAAACAGCTACCTACGCAGCATGTTCATGTCGTTCCTAAATGAGCTTTTATCTCTCTCCCTCACCACAAATCAGATTCTTCTGAGGAGTTCCCAGTACATTATCCTTTCCCCTGAAGTACTTACCTTACAAGCTCCAGCTGTTTTTATTCTCTAGAAGGTTTACTCCCTGATATACAGCTGCCTACCCCCTTTGTTCAGTGCGTCCTAAATGAGCTTTTTTCTCTGTTCCCTCACCACAATCCAGATTCTTTGGGGAGTTACCAGTACAGTCCATACCAGGAAGTACTTAATTTATTAAGCTAGCTGTTTCTTAATCTCAGTGGAGATATTTACTGATAACAGCGCCTACCTCGAGTGTCAGGTTCCTAAATGAGGTTTTTCTCTGCCCTCACCACAATCAGATTCTTCTGAGGAGTTCCCAGTACATTATCCTTTCCTGTGTAAGTACCTTAATTACAAGCTCCAGCTGTTTTTATTCTCAGTAGATATTTACTGATATACAGCTACCTACCAGTGTTCAGTCGTCCTAAATGAGCTTTTATCTCTCTCCCCTCACCACAAATCAGATTCTTCTGAGGAGTTCCCAGTACATTATCCTTTCCCCTGTGTAATTACCTTAACAAGCTCCAGCTGTTTTTATTCTCAGTGGTTTACTCTGATATACAGCTGCCTACCCCTTCGTAATGCAGGTCCTAAATGAGCTTTTTTCTCTGTTCCCTCACCACAATCCAGATTCTTCTGGGAGTTACCAGTACAGTAACCATACCAGGAAGTACTTAATTTATTAAGCTACTGCTTTTTAATCTCAGTAGGATATTTACTGATAACAGCTACCTACGCAGCATGTTCATGTCGTTCCTAAATGAGCTTTTTATCTCTCTCCCCTCACCACAAATCAGATTCTTCTGAGGAGTTCCCAGTACATTATCCTTTCCCCTGTGTAATTACCTTAACAAGCTCCAGCTGTTTTTATCTCAGAAGGTTTACTCTGATATACAGCTGCCTACCCCTTCGTAAGTGCAGGTCCTAAATGAGCTTTTTTCTCTGTTCCCTCACCACAATCCAGATTCTTTTGGGGAGTTACCAGTACAGTAATCCATACCAGGAAGTACTTAATTTATTAAGCTCCTGCTGTTTTTAATCTCAGTGGAGATATTTACTGATACAGCTACCTACCAGCCTTCATGTCATTCCTAAATGAGTTTTATCTCTCTCCCCTCACCACAAATCAGATTCTTCTGAGGAGTTCCCAGTACATTATCCTTTACCCTGTATAATTACCTTAACAGCTCCAGCTGTTTTTATTCTCAGAAGAGATCTCCCTTATATACAGCTGCCTACCCCAGCATGCATGGTCCTAAATGAGCTTTTATCTCTCTCCCCTCACCACAAATCAGATTCTTCTGAGGAGTTCCCAGTACATTATCCTTTCCCCTGTGTAATTACCTTAACAAGCTCCAGCTGTTTTTATTCTCAGAAGGTTTACTCCCTGATATACAGCTGCCTACCCCCTTCGTAAGTGCAGGTCCTAAATGAGCTTTTTCTCTGTTCCCTCACCACAATCCAGATTTTTTGGGAGTTACCAGTACATTAACCTTTCCCCTGTATAATTACCTTAACAAGCTCTGTTTTTATTCTCAGTGGATATTTACTCCCTGATATACAGCTACCTACGCAGCTTCATGTCGTCTAAATGAGCTTTTTTCTCTTCCCTCACCACAATCCAGATTCTTTGGGGAGTTACCAGTACAGTAACTATACAGGAAGTACTTAATTAAGCTAGCTGTTTTTCTTTCTCAGAGATATTTACTGATAAACAGCTACCTACGCAGCATGTTCATGTCGTTCCTAAATGAGCTTTTTTCTCTCTCCCCTCACCACAAATCAGATTCTTCTGGGGAGTTCCCAGTACATTATCCTTTCCCCTGTGTAATTACTTATTAAAGCTCCAGCTTTTTATTCTCTGAGATTTTACTGATATACAGCTACCTAGCCTTGTTCAGTCGTCTAAATGAGCTTTACTGTTCCCTCATCCCACAATCCAGATTCTTTTGGGGAGTTACCAGTACAGTAACCCCACCAGGAATACTTAATTTATTAAGCTACTGCTTTTCTTCTTCTCAGTGGAGATATTTACTGATAAACAGCTACCTACCCCGTAACATGTCAGGTTCCTAAATGAGCTTTTATCTCTCTCCCCTCACCACAAATCAGATTCTTCTGAGGAGTTCCCAGTACAGTCCTTTCCCTTGGAATTACCTTAAAAAGCTCCAGCTGTTTTTATTCTCAGAAGGTTTACTCCCTGATATACAGCGGCCTACCCCTTATGCAGTTCGTCCTTAAATGAGCTTTTTCTCTGTTCCCTCACCACAATCCAGATTCTTTCTGGGGAGTTACCAGTACAGTACCATACCAGGAAGTACTTAATTTATTAAGCTACTGTTTTCTTAATCTCAGAAGATATTTACTGATAAACAGCTACCTACGCAGCATGTTCATGTCGTTCCTAAATGAGCTTTTATCTCTCTCCCCTCACCACAAATCAGATTCTTCTGAGGAGTTCCCAGTACATTATCCTTTCCCCTGTGTAATTACCTTAACAAGCTCCAGCTGTTTTTATTCTCAGTGGATTTACTCCCTGATATACAGCTGCCTACCCCCTTCGTGTGCAGGTCCTAAATGAGCTTTTTTCTCTGTTCCCTCACCACAATCCAGATTCTTTGGGGAGTTACCAGTACAGTAACCATACCAGGAAGTACTTAATTTATTAAGCTAGCTGTTTTTAATCTCAGATAGGTTTACTGATAAACAGCTACCTACGCAGCATGTTCATGTCGTTCCTAAATGAGCTTTTTCTCTGTTCCCTCACCACAATCAGATTCTTCTGAGGAGTTCCCAGTACATTATCCTTTCCCCTGTGTAATTACCTTAACAAGCTCCAGCTTTTTTATTCTCAGAAGGTTTACTCCCTGATATACAGCTGCCTACCCTTTCGTAAGTGCAGGTCCTAAATGAGCTTTTTTCTCTGTTCCCTCACCACAATCCAGATTCTTTTGGGGAGTTACCAGTACAGTAACCCCCAGGAAGTACTTAATTTATTAAGCTACTGCTTTTTTAATCTCAGTGGAGATATTTACTGATAACAGCTGCTACCAGCACTTCTTATGTCGTTCCTAAATGAGGTTTTATCTCTCTCCCCTCACCACAAATCAGATTCTTCTGAGGAGTTCCCAGTACATTATCCTTTCTCTTGTATAATTACCTTAACATGCTCCAGCTGTTTTTATTCTCAGAAGTGATATCCCTTATATACAGCTGCCTACCCCACTGGAAAGTGCAGGTCCTAAATGAGCTTTTATCTCTCTCCCCTCACCACAAATCAGATTCTTCTGAGGAGTTCCCAGTACATTATCCTTTCCCCTGTGTAATTACCTTAACAAGCTCCAGCTGTTTTTATTCTCAGAAGGTTTACTCACTGATATACAGCTGCCTACCCCTTCGTAAGGGCAGGTCCTAAATGAGCTTTTTTGTCTGTTCCCTCACCACAATCCAGATTTTTATGGGAGTTACCAGTATAGTAACCATACCAGGAAGTACTTAATTTATTAAGATACTGCTTTTCTTAATCTCAGTGGCTATATTTACTGATCAACAGCTACCTACGCAGCATGTTCATGTCGTTCTTAAATGAGATTTTATCTCTCTCCCCTCACCACAAATCAGATTCTTCTGAGGATTTCCCAGTACATTATCCTTTCCCCTGTGTAATTACCTTAACAAGCTCCAGCTGTTTTTATTTTCAGAAGGTTTACTACCTGATATAGAGCTGCCTACACCCTTCGTAAATGCAGGTCCTAAATGAGCTTTTTTCTCTGTTCCCTCACCACAATCCAGATTCTTTTGGGGAGTTACCAGTACAGTAACCATACCAGGAATTACTTAATTTATTAAGCTAATGCTTTGCTTAATCTCAGTGGAGATATTTACTGATAAACAGCTACCTAGGCAGCATGTTCATGTCGTTCCTAAATGAGCATTTATCTCTCTCCCCTCATCCCAAATCAGATTCTTCTGAGGATTTCCCAGTACATTATCCTTTCCCCTGTGTAATTACCTTAACAAGCTCCAGCTGTTTTTATTCTCAGAAGGTTTACTCCCTGATATACAGCTGCCTACCCCCTTCGTAACTGCAGGTCCTAAATGAGCTTTTTAGTCTGTTCCCTCACCACAGTCCAGATTCTTTTGGGGAGTTACCAGTACAGTAACCATTCCAGGAAGTACTTAATTTATTAAGCTACTGCTTTTCTTAATCTCAGTGGAGATATTTATTGATAAACAGCTACTTATGCAGCATTTTCTTGTCGTAGTAAATGAGCTTTTATCTCTCTCCCCTCACCACAAATCAGATTCTTCTGAGGAGTTCCCAGTACATGATCCTTTCCCCTGTATAATTACCTTAACGAGCTCCAGTTGTTTTTATTCTCAGAAGGGATACTCCCTGATATACAGCTGCCTACCCCCTTCGTAAGTGCAGGTCCTAAATGAGCTTTTTTCTCTGTGCCCTCAAGACAATCCAGATTCCTTTGGGGAGTTACCAGTACAGTAAACATACCAGGAAGTACTTAATTTCTTAAGCTATTGCTTTTCTTAATCTCAGTGTAGATATTTACGGATAAACAGCTACCTACGCAGCATGTTCATGTCGTTCCTAAATGAGCTTTTATCTCTCTCCCCTCACCACAAATCAGATTCTTCTGAGGAGTTCCCAGTACATTATCCTTTGCCCTGTGTAATTACCTTAACAAGCCCCAGCTGTTTTTATTCTCAGAAGGGATACTCCCTGATATACAGCTGCCTAACCACTTCGTAAGTGCAGGTCCTAAAAGAGCTTTTTTCTCTGTTCCCTCACCACAATCCAGATTGCTTTGGGGAGTTACCAGTACAGTAACCATACCAGGAAGTACTTAATTTATTAAGCTACTGCTTTTCTTAATCTCAGTGGAGATATTTACTGATAAACAGCTACCTACGCAGCATGTTCATGTCTTTCCTAAATGAGCTTTTATCTCTCTCCCCTCAAAACAAATCAGATTCTTCTGAGGAGTTCCCAGTACATTATCCTTTCCCCTGTGTAATTACCTTAACAAGCTCCAGCTGTTTTTATTCTCAGAAGGTTTACTCCCTGATATACAGCTGCCTACCCCCTGGATAAGTGAAGGTCCTAAATGATCTTTTTTCTCTGTTCCCTCACCACAATCCAGATTCTTTTGGGGAGTTAACAGTACAGTAACCATACCAGGAAGTACTTAATTTATTACGCTACTGCTTTTCTTAATCTCAGTGGAGATATTTACTGATAAACAGCTACCTGTTCAGCATTTTCATGTCGTTACTAAATGAGCTTTTATCTCTCTCCCCTCACCACAAATCAGATTCTTCTGAGGAGTTCCCAGTACATTATACTTTCCCCTGTGTAATTACCTTAACAAGCTCCAGCTGTTTTTATTCTCAGAAGGGATACTCCCTGATATACAGCTGCGTACCCACTTCTTAAGTGAAGATCTTAAATGAGCTTTTTTCTCTGTTCCCTCACCACAATCCAGATTCTTTTGGGAAGTTACCTGTACAGTAACCATACCAGGAAATACTTAATTTCTTAAGCTTCTGCTTTTCTTAATCTCAGTGGAGATATTTACTGATAAACAGCTACCTACGCAGCATGTTCATGTCGTTCCTAAATGAGGTTTTATCTCTCTCCCCTCACCACAAATCAGATTCTTCTGAGGAGTTCCCAGTACATTATCCTTTGCCCTGTGTAATTACCTTAACAAGCCTCAGCTGTTTTTATTTTCAGAAGGTTTACTCCCTGATATACAGCTTCCTACCCCCTTCGTAAGTACAGGTCCTAAATGAGCTTTTTTCTCTGTTCCCTCATGACAATCCAGATTCTTTGGGTAGTTTCCAGTACAGTAACCATACCAGGAAGTACTTAATTTATTAAGCTACTGCTTTTCTTAATCTCAGTGGAGATATTTACTGATAAACAGCTACCTATGCAGCATTTTCATGTCGTTCATAAATGAGCTTTTTCTCTCTTCCCTCACCACAAATCACATTCTTCTGAGGAGTTCCCAGTACATTATCCTTTCCCCTGTGTAATTACCTTAACAAGCTCCAGCTGTTTTTATTCTCAGATGGTTTACTCCCTGATATACAGCTGCCTACCCCCTTCGTAAGTGCAGGTCCTAAATGAGCTTTTTTCTCTGTTCCCTCACCACAATCCAGATTCTTTTGGGGAGTTACCAGTACAGTAACGATACCAGGAAGTACTTAATTTATTAAGCTACTGTTTTTCTTAATCTCAGTGGAGATATTTACTGATAAACAGCTACCTACGCAGCATGTTCATGTCGTTCCTAAATGAGCTTTTATTTCTCTCCCCTCACCACAAATCAAATTCTTCTGAGGATTTCCCAGTACATTATCCTTTCCCCTGTGTAATTACCTTAACAAGCTCCAGCTGTTTTTATTCTCATAGGGATACTCCCTGATATACTGCTGCCTACCACCTTCGTAACTGCAGGTCCTAAATGAGCTTTTTTCTCTGTTCCCTCACCACAGTCCAGATTCTTTGGGGAGTTACCATTACAGTAACCATTCCAGGTAGTACTTAATTTATTAAGCTACTGCTTTTCTTAATCTCAGTGGAAATATTTACTGATAAACAGCTACCTATGCAGCATTTTCTTGTCGTAGCTAAATGAGCTTTTATCTCTCTCCCCTCACCACAAATCAGATTCTTCTGAGGAGTTCCCTGTACATTATCCTTTCCCCTGTGTAATTACCTTAACGAGCTCCAGCTGTTTTTATTCTCAGAAGTGATCCTCCCTTATATACAGCTGCCTACCCCATTGGAAAGTGCAGGTCCTAAATGAGCTTTTATCTCTCTCCCCTCACCGCAAATCAGATTCTTCTGAGGAGTTCCCAGTACATTATCCTTTCCCCTGTGTAATTACCTTAACAAGCTCCAGCTGTTTTTATTCTCAGAAGGTTTACTCCCTGATATACAGCTGCCTACCCCCTTCGTAAGTGCAGGTCCTAAATGAGCTTTTTTCTCTGTTCCCTCACCACAATCCAGATTCTTTTGGGGAGTTACCAGTACAGTAACCATACCAGGAAGTACTTAATTTATTAAGCTACTGCTTTTCTTAATCTCAGTGGAGATATTTACTGATACAGCTACCTACGCAGCATGTTCATGTCGTTCCTAAATGAGGTTTTATCTCTCTCCCCTCACCACAAATCAGATTCTTCTGAGGAGTTCCCAGTACATTATCCTTTCTCTTGTATAATTACCTTAACATGCTCCAGCTGTTTTTATTCTCAGAAGTGATCCTCCCTTATATACAGCTGCCTACCCCACTGGAAAGTGCAGGTCCTAAATGAGCTTTTATCTCTCTCCCCTCACCACAAATCAGATTCTTCTGAGGAGTTCCCAGTACATTATCCTTTCCCCTGTGTAATTACCTTAAGAAGCTCCAGCTGTTTTTATTCTCAGAAGGTTTACTCACTGATATACAGCTGCCTACCCCCTTCGTAAGTGCAGGTCCTAAATGAGCTTTTTTGTCTGTTCCCTCACCAAAATCCAGATTCTTTATGGGAGATACCAGTACAGTAACCATACCAGGAAGTACTTAATTTATTAAGATACTGCTTTTCTTAATCTCAGTGGCTATATTTACTGATCAACAGCTACCTACGCAGCATGTTCATGTCGTTCTTAAATGAGATTTTATCTCTCTCCCCTCACCACAAATCAGATTCTTCTGAGGATTTCCCAGTACATTATCCTTTCCCCTGTGTAATTACCTTAACAAGCTCCAGTTGTTTTTATTTTCAGAAGGTTTACTACCTGATATAGTGCTGCCTACACCCTTCGTAAATGCAGGTCCTAAGTGAGCTTTTTTCTCTGTTCCCTCACCACAATCCAGATTCTTTTGGGGAGTTACCAGTACAGTAACCATACCAGGAATTACTTAATTTATTAAGCTACTGCTTTTCTTAATCTCAGTGGAGATATTTAGTGATAAACAGCTACCTAGGCAGCATGTTCATGTCGTTCCTAAATGAGCTTTTATCTCTCTCCCCTCATCCCAAATCAGATTCTTCTGAGGATTTCCCAGTACATTATCCTTTCCCCTGTGTAATTACCTTAACAAGCTCCAGCTGTTTTTATTCTCAGAAGGTTTACTCCCTTATATACAGCTGCCTACCCCCTTCGTAAGTCCAGGTGGTAAATGAGCTTTTTTCTCTGTTCCCTCAACACAATCCAGATTCTTTTGGGGAGTTACCAGTAGAGTAACCATACCAGGAAGTTCTTAATTTATTAAGCTGCTTCTTTTCTTAATCTCAGTGGAGATATTTACTGATAAACAGCTACCTACGCAGCATGTTCATGTCGTTCCTAAATGAGCTTTTATCTCTCTCCCCTCACCACAAATGAGATTCTTCTGAGGAGTTCCCAGTACATTATCCTTTCCCCTATGTAATTACCTTAACAAGCTCCAGCTGTTTTTATTCTCAGAAGGTTTACTCCCTGATATACAGCTGCCTATCCCCTTCGTAAGTGCAGGTCCTAAATGAGCTTTTTAGTCTGTTCCCTCACCACAGTCCAGATTCTTTTGGGGAGTTACCAGTACAGTAACCATTCCAGGAAGTACTTAATTTATTAAGCTACTGCTTTTCTTATTCTCAGTGGAGATATTTATTGATAAACAGCTACCTATGCAGCATTTTCTTGTCGTAGCTAAATGAGCTTTTATCTCTCTCCCCTCACCACAAATCAGATTCTTCTGAGGAGTTCCCAGTACATTATCCTTTCCCCTGTATAATTACCTTAACGAGCTCCAGCTGTTTTTATTCTCAGAAGGGATACTCCCTGATATACAGCTGCCTACCCCCTTCGTAAGTGCAGGTCCTAAATGAGCTTTTTTCTCTGTTCCCTCACCACAATTCAGATTCTTTTGGGGAGGTAACAGTACAGAAACAATACCAGGAAGTACTTAATTTATTAAGCTACTGCTTTTCTTATCTCAGTGGAGATATTTACTGATAAACAGCCACCTAGGCAGCATGTTCATGTCGTTCCTAAATGAGCTTTTATCTCTCTCCCCTCACCACAAATCAGATTCTTCTGAGGAGTTCCCAGTACATTATCCTTTCTCCTGTGTAATTACCTTAACAAGCTCCAGCTGTTTTTATTCTCAGAAGGTTTACTCCCTGATATACAGCTGCCTACCTCCTTCGTAAGTGCAGGTCCTAAATGAGCTTTTTTCTCTGTTCCCTCACCACAATCCAGATTCTTTTGGGGAGTTACCAGTACAGTAACTATACCAGGAAGTACTTAATTTATTAAGCTACTGCTTTTCTTAATCTCAGTGGAGATATTTACTGATAAACAGCTACCTACGCAGCATGTTCATGTCTTTCCTAAATGAGCTTTTATCTCTCTCCCCTCAAAACATATCAGATTCTTCTGACGAGTTCCCAGTACATTATCCTTTCCCCTGTGTAATTACGTTAACAAGCTCCAGCTGTTTTTATTCTCAGAAGCTTTACTCCCTGATATACAGCTGCCTACCCCCTTCGTGAGTGAAGGTCTTAAATGAGCTTTTTTCTCTGTTCCCTCACCACAATCAAGATTCTTTTCGGGAGTTACCAGTACAGTAACCATACCAGGAAGTACTTAGTTTATTAAGCTACTGCTTTTCTTAATCTCAGTGGAGATATTTACTGATAAACAGCTACCTATGCAGCATTTTCATGTCGTTCATAAATGAGCTTTTTCTCTCTTCCCTCACCACAAATCACATTCTTCTGAGGAGTTCCCAGTACATTATCCTTTCCCCTGTGTAATTACCTTAACAAGCTCCAGCTGTTTTTATTCTCAGAAGGTTTACTCCCTGATATACAGCTGCCTACCCCCTTGATAAGTGAAGGTCCTAAATGATCTTTTTTCTCTGTTCCCTCACCACAATCCAGATTCTTTTGGGGAGTTAACAGTACAGTAACCATACCAGGAAGTACTTAATTTATTACGCTACTGCTTTTCTTAATCTCAGTGGAGATATTTACTGATAAACAGCTACCTGTTCAGCATTTTCATGTCGTTACTAAATGAGCTTTTATCTCTCTCCCCTCACCACAAATCAGATTCTTCTGAGGAGTTCCCAGTACATTATACTTTCCCCTGTGTAATTACCTTAACAAGCTCCAGCTGTTTTTATTCTCAGAAGGGATACTCCCTGATATACAGCTGCGTACCCACTTCTTAAGTGAAGGTCTTAAATGAGCTTTTTTCTCTGTTCCCTCACCACAATCCAGATTCTTTTGGGAAGTTACCTGTACAGTAACCATACCAGGAAATACTTAATTTCTTAAGCTTCTGCTTTTCTTAATCTCAGTGGAGATATTTACTGATAAACAGCTACCTACGCAGCATGTTCATGTCGTTCCTAAATGAGGTTTTATCTCTCTCCCCTCACCACAAATCAGATTCTTCTGAGGAGTTCCCAGTACATTATCCTTTGCCCTGTGTAATTACCTTAACAAGCCTCAGCTGTTTTTATTTTCAGAAGGTTTACTCCCTGATATACAGCTTCCTACCCCCTTCGTAAGTACAGGTCCTAAATGAGCTTTTTTCTCTGTTCCCTCACGACAATCCAGATTCTTTGGGTAGTTTCCAGTACAGTAACCATACCAGGAATTACTTAATTTATTAAGCTACTGCTTTTCTTAATCTCTGTGGAGATATTTACTGATAAACAGCTACCTATGCAGCATTTTCATGTCGTTCATAAATGAGCTTTTTCTCTCTTCCCTCACCACAAATCACATTCTTCTGAGGAGTTCCCAGTACATTATCCTTTCCCCTGTGTAATTACCTTAACAAGCTCCAGCTGTTTTTATTCTCAGAAGTGATCCTCCCTTATATACAGCTGCCTACCCCACTGGAAAGTGCAGGTCCTAAATGAGCTTTTATCTCTCTCCCCTCACCGCAAATCAGATTCTTCTGAGGAGTTCCCAGTACATTATCCTTTCCCCTGTGTAATTACCTTAACAAGCTCCAGCTGTTTTTATTCTCAGAAGGTTTACTCCCTGATATACAGCTGCCTACCCCCTTCGTAAGTGCAGGTCCTAAATGAGCTTTTTTCTCTGTTCCCTCACCACAATCCAGATTCTTTTGGGGAGTTACCAGTACAGTAACCATACCAGGAAGTACTTAATTTATTAAGCTACTGCTTTTCTTAATCTCAGTGGAGATATTTACTGATACAGCTACCTACGCAGCATGTTCATGTCGTTCCTAAATGAGGTTTTATCTCTCTCCCCTCACCACAAATCAGATTCTTCTGAGGAGTTCCCAGTACATTATCCTTTCTCTTGTATAATTACCTTAACATGCTCCAGCTGTTTTTATTCTCAGAAGTGATCCTCCCTTATATACAGCTGCCTACCCCACTGGAAAGTGCAGGTCCTAAATGAGCTTTTATCTCTCTCCCCTCACCACAAATCAGATTCTTCTGAGGAGTTCCCAGTACATTATCCTTTCCCCTGTGTAATTACCTTAAGAAGCTCCAGCTGTTTTTATTCTCAGAAGGTTTACTCACTGATATACAGCTGCCTACCCCCTTCGTAAGTGCAGGTCCTAAATGAGCTTTTTTCTCTGTGCCCTCAAGACAATCCAGATTCCTTTGGGGAGTTACCAGTACAGTAAACATACCAGGAAGTACTTAATTTCTTAAGCTATTGCTTTTCTTAATCTCAGTGTAGATATTTACGGATAAACAGCTACCTACGCAGCATGTTCATGTCGTTCCTAAATGAGCTTTTATCTCTCTCCCCTCACCACAAATCAGATTCTTCTGAGGAGTTCCCAGTACATTATCCTTTGCCCTGTGTAATTACCTTAACAAGCCCCAGCTGTTTTTATTCTCAGAAGGGATACTCCCTGATATACAGCTGCCTAACCACTTCGTAAGTGCAGGTCCTAAAAGAGCTTTTTTCTCTGTTCCCTCACCACAATCCAGATTGCTTTGGGGAGTTACCAGTACAGTAACCATACCAGGAAGTACTTAATTTATTAAGCTACTGCTTTTCTTAATCTCAGTGGAGATATTTACTGATAAACAGCTACCTACGCAGCATGTTCATGTCTTTCCTAAATGAGCTTTTATCTCTCTCCCCTCAAAACAAATCAGATTCTTCTGAGGAGTTCCCAGTACATTATCCTTTCCCCTGTGTAATTACCTTAACAAGCTCCAGCTGTTTTTATTCTCAGAAGGTTTACTCCCTGATATACAGCTGCCTACCCCCTGGATAAGTGAAGGTCCTAAATGATCTTTTTTCTCTGTTCCCTCACCACAATCCAGATTCTTTTGGGGAGTTAACAGTACAGTAACCATACCAGGAAGTACTTAATTTATTACGCTACTGCTTTTCTTAATCTCAGTGGAGATATTTACTGATAAACAGCTACCTGTTCAGCATTTTCATGTCGTTACTAAATGAGCTTTTATCTCTCTCCCCTCACCACAAATCAGATTCTTCTGAGGAGTTCCCAGTACATTATACTTTCCCCTGTGTAATTACCTTAACAAGCTCCAGCTGTTTTTATTCTCAGAAGGGATACTCCCTGATATACAGCTGCGTACCCACTTCTTAAGTGAAGATCTTAAATGAGCTTTTTTCTCTGTTCCCTCACCACAATCCAGATTCTTTTGGGAAGTTACCTGTACAGTAACCATACCAGGAAATACTTAATTTCTTAAGCTTCTGCTTTTCTTAATCTCAGTGGAGATATTTACTGATAAACAGCTACCTACGCAGCATGTTCATGTCGTTCCTAAATGAGGTTTTATCTCTCTCCCCTCACCACAAATCAGATTCTTCTGAGGAGTTCCCAGTACATTATCCTTTGCCCTGTGTAATTACCTTAACAAGCCTCAGCTGTTTTTATTTTCAGAAGGTTTACTCCCTGATATACAGCTTCCTACCCCCTTCGTAAGTACAGGTCCTAAATGAGCTTTTTTCTCTGTTCCCTCATGACAATCCAGATTCTTTGGGTAGTTTCCAGTACAGTAACCATACCAGGAAGTACTTAATTTATTAAGCTACTGCTTTTCTTAATCTCAGTGGAGATATTTACTGATAAACAGCTACCTATGCAGCATTTTCATGTCGTTCATAAATGAGCTTTTTCTCTCTTCCCTCACCACAAATCACATTCTTCTGAGGAGTTCCCAGTACATTATCCTTTCCCCTGTGTAATTACCTTAACAAGCTCCAGCTGTTTTTATTCTCAGATGGTTTACTCCCTGATATACAGCTGCCTACCCCCTTCGTAAGTGCAGGTCCTAAATGAGCTTTTTTCTCTGTTCCCTCACCACAATTCAGATTCTTTTGGGGAGTTACCAGTACAGAAACAATACCAGGAAGTACTTAATTTATTAAGCTACTGCTTTTCTTATGTCAGTGGAGATATTTACTGATAAACAGCCACCTAGGCAGCATGTTCATGTCGTTCCTAAATGAGCTTTTATCTCTCTCCCCTCACCACAAATCAGATTCTTCTGAGGAGTTCCCAGTACATTATCCTTTCTCCTGTGTAATTACCTTAACAAGCTCCAGCTGTTTTTATTCTCAGAAGGTTTACTCCCTGATATACAGCTGCCTACCCCCTTCGTAAGTGCAGGTCCTAAATGAGCTTTTTTCTCTGTTCCCTCACCACAATCCAGATTCTTTTGGGGAGTTACCAGTACAGTAACGATACCAGGAAGTACTTAATTTATTAAGCTACTGTTTTTCTTAATCTCAGTGGAGATATTTACTGATAAACAGCTACCTACGCAGCATGTTCATGTCGTTCCTAAATGAGCTTTTATTTCTCTCCCCTCACCACAAATCAAATTCTTCTGAGGATTTCCCAGTACATTATCCTTTCCCCTGTGTAATTACCTTAACAAGCTCCAGCTGTTTTTATTCTCATAGGGATACTCCCTGATATACTGCTGCCTACCACCTTCGTAACTGCAGGTCCTAAATGAGCTTTTTTCTCTGTTCCCTCACCACAGTCCAGATTCTTTGGGGAGTTACCATTACAGTAACCATTCCAGGTAGTACTTAATTTATTAAGCTACTGCTTTTCTTAATCTCAGTGGAAATATTTACTGATAAACAGCTACCTATGCAGCATTTTCTTGTCGTAGCTAAATGAGCTTTTATCTCTCTCCCCTCACCACAAATCAGATTCTTCTGAGGAGTTCCCTGTACATTATCCTTTCCCCTGTGTAATTACCTTAACGAGCTCCAGCTGTTTTTATTCTCAGAAGTGATCCTCCCTTATATACAGCTGCCTACCCCATTGGAAAGTGCAGGTCCTAAATGAGCTTTTATCTCTCTCCCCTCACCGCAAATCAGATTCTTCTGAGGAGTTCCCAGTACATTATCCTTTCCCCTGTGTAATTACCTTAACAAGCTCCAGCTGTTTTTATTCTCAGAAGGTTTACTCCCTGATATACAGCTGCCTACCCCCTTCGTAAGTGCAGGTCCTAAATGAGCTTTTTTCTCTGTTCCCTCACCACAATCCAGATTCTTTTGGGGAGTTACCAGTACAGTAACCATACCAGGAAGTACTTAATTTATTAAGCTACTGCTTTTCTTAATCTCAGTGGAGATATTTACTGATACAGCTACCTACGCAGCATGTTCATGTCGTTCCTAAATGAGGTTTTATCTCTCTCCCCTCACCACAAATCAGATTCTTCTGAGGAGTTCCCAGTACATTATCCTTTCTCTTGTATAATTACCTTAACATGCTCCAGCTGTTTTTATTCTCAGAAGTGATCCTCCCTTATATACAGCTGCCTACCCCACTGGAAAGTGCAGGTCCTAAATGAGCTTTTATCTCTCTCCCCTCACCACAAATCAGATTCTTCTGAGGAGTTCCCAGTACATTATCCTTTCCCCTGTGTAATTACCTTAAGAAGCTCCAGCTGTTTTTATTCTCAGAAGGTTTACTCACTGATATACAGCTGCCTACCCCCTTCGTAAGTGCAGGTCCTAAATGAGCTTTTTTGTCTGTTCCCTCACCAAAATCCAGATTCTTTATGGGAGATACCAGTACAGTAACCATACCAGGAAGTACTTAATTTATTAAGATACTGCTTTTCTTAATCTCAGTGGCTATATTTACTGATCAACAGCTACCTACGCAGCATGTTCATGTCGTTCTTAAATGAGATTTTATCTCTCTCCCCTCACCACAAATCAGATTCTTCTGAGGATTTCCCAGTACATTATCCTTTCCCCTGTGTAATTACCTTAACAAGCTCCAGTTGTTTTTATTTTCAGAAGGTTTACTACCTGATATAGTGCTGCCTACACCCTTCGTAAATGCAGGTCCTAAGTGAGCTTTTTTCTCTGTTCCCTCACCACAATCCAGATTCTTTTGGGGAGTTACCAGTACAGTAACCATACCAGGAATTACTTAATTTATTAAGCTACTGCTTTTCTTAATCTCAGTGGAGATATTTAGTGATAAACAGCTACCTAGGCAGCATGTTCATGTCGTTCCTAAATGAGCTTTTATCTCTCTCCCCTCATCCCAAATCAGATTCTTCTGAGGATTTCCCAGTACATTATCCTTTCCCCTGTGTAATTACCTTAACAAGCTCCAGCTGTTTTTATTCTCAGAAGGTTTACTCCCTTATATACAGCTGCCTACCCCCTTCGTAAGTCCAGGTGGTAAATGAGCTTTTTTCTCTGTTCCCTCAACACAATCCAGATTCTTTTGGGGAGTTACCAGTAGAGTAACCATACCAGGAAGTTCTTAATTTATTAAGCTGCTTCTTTTCTTAATCTCAGTGGAGATATTTACTGATAAACAGCTACCTACGCAGCATGTTCATGTCGTTCCTAAATGAGCTTTTATCTCTCTCCCCTCACCACAAATGAGATTCTTCTGAGGAGTTCCCAGTACATTATCCTTTCCCCTATGTAATTACCTTAACAAGCTCCAGCTGTTTTTATTCTCAGAAGGTTTACTCCCTGATATACAGCTGCCTATCCCCTTCGTAAGTGCAGGTCCTAAATGAGCTTTTTAGTCTGTTCCCTCACCACAGTCCAGATTCTTTTGGGGAGTTACCAGTACAGTAACCATTCCAGGAAGTACTTAATTTATTAAGCTACTGCTTTTCTTATTCTCAGTGGAGATATTTATTGATAAACAGCTACCTATGCAGCATTTTCTTGTCGTAGCTAAATGAGCTTTTATCTCTCTCCCCTCACCACAAATCTGATTCTTCTGAGGAGTTCCCAGTACATTATCCTTTCCCCTGTATAATTACCTTAACGAGCTCCAGCTGTTTTTATTCTCAGAAGGGATACTCCCTGATATACAGCTGCCTACCCCCTTCGTAAGTGCAGGTCCTAAATGAGCTTTTTTCTCTGTTCCCTCACCACAATTCAGATTCTTTTGGGGAGGTAACAGTACAGAAACAATACCAGGAAGTACTTAATTTATTAAGCTACTGCTTTTCTTATCTCAGTGGAGATATTTACTGATAAACAGCCACCTAGGCAGCATGTTCATGTCGTTCCTAAATGAGCTTTTATCTCTCTCCCCTCACCACAAATCAGATTCTTCTGAGGAGTTCCCAGTACATTATCCTTTCTCCTGTGTAATTACCTTAACAAGCTCCAGCTGTTTTTATTCTCAGAAGGTTTACTCCCTGATATACAGCTGCCTACCTCCTTCGTAAGTGCAGGTCCTAAATGAGCTTTTTTCTCTGTTCCCTCACCACAATCCAGATTCTTTTGGGGAGTTACCAGTACAGTAACTATACCAGGAAGTACTTAATTTATTAAGCTACTGCTTTTCTTAATCTCAGTGGAGATATTTACTGATAAACAGCTACCTACGCAGCATGTTCATGTCTTTCCTAAATGAGCTTTTATCTCTCTCCCCTCAAAACATATCAGATTCTTCTGACGAGTTCCCAGTACATTATCCTTTCCCCTGTGTAATTACGTTAACAAGCTCCAGCTGTTTTTATTCTCAGAAGCTTTACTCCCTGATATACAGCTGCCTACCCCCTTCGTGAGTGCAGGTCTTAAATGAGCTTTTTTCTCTGTTCCCTCACCACAATCAAGATTCTTTTCGGGAGTTACCAGTACAGTAACCATACCAGGAAGTACTTAGTTTATTAAGCTACTGCTTTTCTTAATCTCAGTGGAGATATTTACTGATAAACAGCTACCTACGCAGCATGTTCATGTCGTTCCTAAATGAGCTTTTATCTCTCTCCCCTCACCACGAATCAGATTCTTCTGAGGAGTTCCCAGTACATTATACTTTGCCCTGTGTAATTACCTTAACAAGCCCCAGCTGCTTTTATTCTCAGAAGGGATACTCCCTGATATAAAGCTGCCTAACCACTTCGTAAGTGCAGGTTCTAAATGAGCTGTTTTCTCTGTTCCTTCACCACAATCCAGATTCTTTGGGGAGTAACCAGTACAGTAACCATACCAGGAAGTACTTAGTTTATTAAGCTACTGCTTTTCTTAATCTCAGTGGAGATATTTACTGATAAACAGCTACCTACGCAGCATTTTCATGTCGTTCATAAATGAGCTTTTATCTCTCTTCGCTCACCACAAATCAGATTCTTCTGAGGAGTTCCCAGTATATTATAATTTCCCCTGTGTAATTACCTTAACAATCTCCAGCTGTGTTTATTCTCACAAGGGATACTCCCTGATATACAGCTGCCTACCCCCTTCGTAAGTGCAGGTCCTAAATGAGCTTTTTCTCCGTTCCCTCACCACAATCCAGATTTTTAGGTGGAGTTACCACTACAGTAACCATACCAGGAAGTACTTAAATTATTAAGCTACTGCTTTTCTTATCTCAGTGGAGATATTTACTGATAAACAGCTACCTACGCAGCATTATCATGTCGTTCCTAAATGAGCTTTTATCTCTCTCCCCTCACCACAAATCAGATTCTTCTGAGGAGTTCCCAGTACATTATCAATTCCCCTGTGTAATTGCCTTAACAAGCTCCAGCTGTTTTTATTTTCAGAAGGTTTACTCCCTGATATACAGCTGCCTACCCCCTTCGTAAGTGCAGGTCCTAAATGAGCTTTTTTCTATGTTCCCTCACCACAATCCAGATTCTTTTGGGGAGTTAACAGTACAGTAAACATACCATGAAGTACTTAATTTCTTAAGCTACTGCTCTTCTTAATCTCAGTGTAGATATTTACGGATAAACAGCTACCTACGCAGCATGTTCATGTCGTTCCTAAATGAGCTTTTATCTCTCTCCCCTCACCCCAATCAGATTCTTCTGAGGAGTTCCCAGTACATTATGCTTTGCCCTGTGTAATTACCTTAACAAGCCCCAGCTGTTTTTATTCTCAGAAGGGATACTCCCTTATATACAGCTGCCTACCCCCTTCGTAAGTGCAGGTTCTAAATGAGCTGTTTTCTCTGTTCCCTCACCACAATCCAGATTCTTTGGGGAGTTACCAGTACAGTAACCATACCAGGAAGTACTTAGTTTGTTAAGCTACTGCTTTTCTTAATCTCAGTGGAGGTATTTACTGATAAACAGCTACGTATGCAGCATGTTCATGTCGTTCCTCAATGAGCTTTTATCTCTCTCCCCTTACCAAAAATCAAATTCTTCTGAGGAGTTCCCAGTACATTATCCTTTCCCCTGTGTAATTACCTTAACAAGCTCCAGCTGTTTTTATTCTCAGAAGGTTTACTCCCTGATATACAGCTGCCTACCCCCTTCGTAAGTGCAGGTCCTAAGTGAGCTTTTTTCTCTTTCCCTCACCACAATCCAGATTCTTTTGGGGAGTTACCAGTACAGTAACCATACCAGGAACTACTTAATTTATTAAGCTACTGCTTTTCTTAATATCAGTGGAGATATTTACTGATAAAAAGCTACCTACGCAGCATGTTCATGTCGTTCCTAAATGAGCTTTTATCTCTCTCCCCTCAACACAAATCAGATTCTTCTGAGGAGTTCCCAGTACATTATCCTTTCCCCTGTGTAATTGCCTTAACAAGCTCCAGCTGTTTTTATTATCAGAAGGTCTACTCCCTGATAAACAGCTGCCTACCCCCTTCGTAATTACAGGTCCTAAATGAGCTTTTTTCTCTGATCCCTCACCACAATCCAGATTCTTTTGGGGAGTTACCAGTACAGTAACCATACGAGGAAGTACTTAATTTATTAAGCTACTGCTTTTCTTAATCTCAGTGGAGATATTTACTGATAAACAGCTACCTACGCAGCATGTTCATGTCGTTCCTAAATGAGCTTTTATGTCTCTCCACTCACAACAAATCAGATTCTTCTGAGGAGTTCCCAGTACATTATCCTTTCCCCTGTGTAATTACCTTAACAAGCTCCAACTGTTTTTATTCTCAGAAGGTTTTCTCCCTGATATACACCTGCCTACCCCATTCGTAAGTGCAGGTCCTAAATGAGCTTTTTTCTCTGTTCCCTCACCACAATCCAGATTCTTTTGGGGAGTTCCCAGTACATTATCCTTTCCCCTGTGTAATTACCTTAACAAGCTCCAGCTGTTCTTATTCTCAGAAGAGATACTCCCTGATATACAGCTGCCTACCCCCTTCGTAAGTGCAGGTCCTAAATGAGCTTTTTTCTCTGTTCCCTCAAGACAATCCAGATTCCTTTGGGGAGTTACCAGTACAGTAACCATACCAGAAAGTACTTAATTTATTAAGCTACTGCTTTTCTTAATCTCAGTGGAGATATTTACTGATAAACAGCTACCTACGCAGCATGTTCATGTCGTTCCTAAATGAGCTTTTATCTCTCTCCCCTCAAAACATATCAGATTCTTCTGAGGAGTTCCCAGTACATTATCCTTTCCCCTGTGTAATTACGTTAACAAGCTCCAGCTGTTTTTATTCTCAGAAGCTTTACTCCCTGATATACAGCAGCCTACCCCCTTCGTGAGTTCAGGTCTTAAATGAGCTTTTTTCTCAGTTCCCTCACCACAATCAAGATTCTTTTCGGGATTTACCAGTACAGTAACCATACCAGGAAGTACTTAATTTATTAAGCTACTGCTTTTCTTAATCTCAGTGGAGATATTTACTGATAAACAGCTACCTACGCAGCATGTTCATGTCGTTCCTGAATGAGCTTTTATCTTTCTCCCCTCACCACAAATCAGATTCTTCTGAGGAGTTCCCAGTACATTATCCTTTCCCCTGTGTAATTACCTTAACAAGCTCCAGCTGCTTTTATTCTCAGAAGGTTTACTCCCTGATATACAGCTGCCTACCCCCTTCGTAAGTGCAGGTCCTAAATGAGCATTTTTCTCTGTTCCCTCACCACAATCTAGATTCTTTTGGGGAGTTCCCAGTACAGTAACCATACCAGGAAGTACTTAATTTATTAAGCTACTGCTTTTCTTAATCTCAGTGGAGATATTTACTGATAAACAGCTACCTACGCAGCATTTTCATGTCGTTCATAAATGAGCTTTTATCTCTCTCCGCTCACCACAAATCAGATTATTCTGAGGAGTTCCCAGTATATTATACTTTCCCCTGTGTAATTACCTTAACAATCTCCAGCTGTTTTTATTCTCAGAAGGGATACTCCCTGATATACAGCTGCCTACCCCCTTCGTAAGTGCAGGTCCTAAATGAGCTTTTTTCTCTGTTCCCTCACCACAATCCAGATTCTTAGGTGGAGTTACCACTACAGTAACCATACCAGGAAGTACTTAAATTATTAAGCTACTGCTTTTCTTATCTCAGTGGACATATTTACTGATGAACAGCTACCTAGGCAGCATTTTCATGTCGTTCCTAAATGAGCTTTTATCTCTCTCCCCTCACCACAAATCAGATTCTTCTGAGGAGTTCCCAGTACATTATCAATTCCCCTGTGTAATTACCATAACAAGCTCCAGCTGTTTTTATTTTCAGAAGGTTTACTCCCTGATATACAGCTGCCTACACCCTTCGTAAGTGCAGGTCCTAAATGAGCTTTTTTCTATGTTCCCTCACCACTATCCAGATTCTTTTGGGGAGTTAATAGTACAGTAACCATACCAGGAAGTACTTAATTTCTTAAGCTACTGCTTTTCTTAATCTCAGTGTAGATATTTACGGATAAACAGCTACCTACGCAGCACGTTCATGTCGTTCCTAAATGAGCTTTTATCTCTCTCCCCTCACCACAAATCAGATTCTTCTGAGGAGATCCCAGTACATTATCCTTTGCCCTGTGTAATTACCTTAACAAGCCCCAGCTGTTTTTATTCTCAGAAGGGATACTCCCTGATATACAGCTGCCTAACCACTTCGTAAGTGCAGGTTCTAAATGAGCTGTTTTCTCTGTTCCCTCACCACAATCCAGATTCTTTGGGGAGTAACCAGTACAGTAACCATACCAGGAAGTACTTAATTTATTAAGCTACTGCTTTTCTTAATCTCAGTGGAGATATTTACTGATAAACAGCTACCTACGCAGCATGTTCATGTCTTTCCTAAATGAGCTTTTATCTCTCTCCCCTCACCACAAATCAGATTCTTCTGAGGAGTTCCCAGTACATTAACCTTTCTCCTGTGTAATTACCTTAACAAGCTCCAGCTGTTTTTATTCTCAGAAGGGATACTCCCTGATATACAGCTGACTACCCCCTTCGTAAGTGCAGGTCCTAAATGAGCTTTTTTCTCTGTTCCCTCAAGACAATCCAGATTCATTTGGGGAGTTACCAGCACAGTAACCATACCAGGAAGTACTTAATTTATTAAGCTACTGCTTTTCTTAATCTCAGTGGAGATATTTACAGATAAACAGCTACCTACGCAGCATGTTCATGTCTTTCCTTAATGAGCTTTTATCTCTCTCTCCTCAAAACATATCAGATTCTTCTGACGAGTTCCCAGTACATTATCCTTTCCCCTGTGTAATTACGTTAACAAGCTCCACCTGTTTTTATTCTCAGAAGCTTTACTCCCTGATATACAGCTGCCTACCCCCTTCGTGAGTGCAGGTCTTAAATGAGCTTTTTTCTCTGTTCCCTCACCACAATCAAGATTCTTTTCGGGAGTTACCAGTACAGTAAACATACCAGGAAGTTCTTAATTTATTAAGCTACTGCTTTTCTTAATCTCAGTGGAGATATTTACTGATAAACAGCTACCTACACAGCATGTTCATGTCGTTCCTAAATGAGCTTTTATCTTTCTCCCCTCACCACAAATCAGATTCTTCTGAGGAGTTCCAAGTACATTATCAATTCCCCTGTGTAATTACCTTAACAAGCTCCAGCTGTTTTTATTTTCAGAAGGTTTACTCCCTGATATACTGCTGCCTACCCCCTTCGTAAGTGCAGGTCTTAAATGAGCTTTTTTCTATGTTCCCTCACCACAATCCAGATTCTTCTGGGGAGTTAACAGTACAGTAACCATACCAGGAAGTACTTAGTTTATTAAGCTACTGATTTTCTTAATCTCAGTGGAGATATTTACTGATAAACAGCTACCTACGCAGCATGTTCATTTCGTTCCTAAATGAGCTTTTATCTCTCTCCCCTCACCACAAATCAGATTCTTCTGAGGAGTTCCCAGTACATTATCCTTTGCCCTGTGTAATTACCTTAACAAGCTCCAGCTGTTTTTATTCTCAGAAGGGATACTCCCTGATATACAGCTGCCTACCCCCTTCGTAAGTGCAGGTCCTAAATGAGCTTTTTTCTCTGTTCCCTCACCACAATCCAGATTGCTTTGGGAAGTTACCAGTACAGTAACCATACCAGGAAGTACTTAATTTATTACGCTACGGCTTTTCTTAATCTCAGTCGAGATATTTACTGATAAACAGCTACCTACGCAGCATGTTCATGTCTTTCCTAAATGAGCTTTTATCTCTCTCCGCTCAAAACAAATCAGATTCTTCTGAGGAGTTCCCAGTACATTATACTTTCCCCTGTGTAATTTCCTTAACAAGCTCCAGCTGTTTTTATTCTCAGGAGCGATACTCCCTGATATACAGCTGCCTACCCCCTTCGTAAGTGCAGGTCCTAAATGAGCTTTTTTCTCTGTTCCCTCACCACAATCCAGATTCTTTTGGGGAGTTACCAGTACAGTAAGGATACCAGGAAGTACTTAATTTATTAAGCTACTGTTTTTCTTAATCTCAGTGGAGATATTTACTGATAAACAGCTACCTACGCAGCATGTTCATGTCGTTCCTAAATGAGCTTTTTTCTCTCTCCCCTCACCACAAATCAAATTCTTCTGAGGATTTCCCAGTACATTATCCATTCCCCTGTGTAATTACCTTAACAAGCTCCAGCTGTTTTTATTCTCAGAAGGTTTACTCAATGATATACAGCTGCCTACCCCCTTCGTAAGTGCAGGTCCTAAATGAGCTTTTTTCTCTGTTCCCTCACCACAATCCAGATTCTTTTGGGGAGTTACCAGTACAGTAACCATACCAGGAAGTACTTAATTTATTAAGCTACTGCTTTTCTTATTCTCCGTGGAGATATTTACTGATAAACAGCTACCTATGCAATATGTTCATGTAGTTCTTAAATGAGCTTTTATCTCTCTGCCCTCACCACAAATCAGATTCTTCTGAGGAATTCCCAGAACATTATCCTTTCCCCTGTGTAATTACCTTAACAAGCTCCAGCTGTTTTTATTCTCAGAAGGGATACTCCCTGATATACAGCTGCCTACCCCCTTCGTAAGTGCAGGTCCTAAATGAGCTTTTTTCTCTGTTCCCTCAAGACAATCCAGATTCCTTTGGGGAGTTACCAGTACAGTAACCATACCAGGAAGTACGTAATTTATTAAGCTACTGCTTTTCTTAATCTCAGTGGAGATATTTACTGATAAACAGCTACCTACGCAGCAAGTTCATGTCTTTCCTAAATGAGCTTTTATCTCTCTCCCCTCAAAACATATCAGATTCTTCTGACGAGTTCCCAGTACATTATCCTTTCCCCTGTGTAATTACGTTAACAAGCTCCAGCTGTTTTTATTCTCAGAAGCTTTACTCCCTGATATACAGCAGCCTACCTCCTTCGTGAGTGCAGGTCTTAAATGAGCTTTTTTCTCTGTTCCCTCACCACAATCAAGATTCTTTTCGGGAGTTACCAGTACAGTAACCATACCAGGAAGTACTTAATTTATTAAGCTACTGCTTTTATTACTCAGTGGAGATATTTACTGATAAACAGCTACCTACGCAGCATGTCCATGTCGTTCCTAAATGAGCTTTTATATCTCTCCCCTCACCACAAATCAGATTCTTCTGAGGAGTTCCCAGTACATTATCCTTTCCCCTGTGTAATTACCTTAACAAGCTCCAGCTGTTTTTATTCTCAGGTTTACTCCCTGATATACAGCTGCCTACCCCCTTCGTAAGTGCAGGTCCTAAATGAGCTTTTTTCTCTGTTCCCTCACCACAATCCAGATTCTTTTGGGGAGTTACCAGTACAGTAATCGTACCAGGAAGTACTTAATTTATTAAGCTACTGCTTTTCTTACTCAGTGGATATATTTACTGATAAACAGCTACCTACGCAGCATGTCCATGTCGTTCATAAATGAGCTTTTATCTCTCTCCCCTCACCACAAATCAGATTCTTCTGAGGAGTTCCCAGAACATTATTCTTTCCCCTGTGTAATTACCTTAACAATCTCCAGCTGTTTTTATTCTCAGAAGGTTTACTCCCTGATATACAGCTGCCTACCCCCTTCGTAAGTGCAGGTCCTAAATGAGCTTTTTTCTCTGTTCCCTCACCAGAGTCCAGATTCTTTTGGGGAGTTACCAGTACAGTAACCATACCAGGAAGTACTTAATTTATTAAGCTACTGCTTTTCTTATTCTCCGTGGAGATATTTACTGATAAACAGCTACCTATGCAGTATGTTCATGTAGTTCTCTAAATGAGCTTTTATCTCTCTGCCCTCACCACAAATCAGATTCTTCTGAGGAGTTCCCAGAACATTATCCTTTCCCCTGTGTAATTACCTTAACAAGCTCCAGCTGTTTTTATTCTCAGAAGGGATACTCCCTGATATACAGCTGCCTACCCCCTTCGTAAGTGCAGGTCCTAAATGAGCTTTTTTCTCTGTTCCCTCAAGACAATCCAGATTCCTTTGGGGAGTTACCAGTACAGTAACCATACCAGGAAGTACTTAATTTATTAAGCTACTGCTTTTCTTAATCTCAGTGGAGATATTTACTGATAAACAGCTACCTACGCAGCAAGTTCATGTCTTTCCTAAATGAGCTTTTATCTCTCTCCCCTCAAAACATATCAGATTCTTCTGACGAGTTCCCAGTACATTATCCTTTCCCCTGTGTAATTACGTTAACAAGCTCCAGCTGTTTTTATTCTCAGAAGCTTTACTCCCTGATATACACCAGCCTACCTCCTTCGTGAGTGCAGGTCTTAAATGAGCTTTTTTCTCTGTTCCGCCACCACAATCAAGATTCTTTTCGGGAGTTACCAGTACAGTAAACATACCAGGAAGTACTTAATTTATTAAGCTACTGCTTTTCTTAATCTCAGTGGAGATATTTACTGATAAACAGCTACATACGCAGCATTTTCATGTCGTTCATAAATGAGCTTTTATCTCTCTCCGCTCACCACAAATCAGACTCTTCTGAGGAGTTCCCAGTATGTTATACTTTCCCCTGTGTAATTGCCTTAACAATCTCCAGCTGTTTTTATTCTCAGAAGGGATACTCCCTGATATACAGCTGCCTAACCCCTTCGTAAGTGCAGGTTCTAAATGAGCTGTTTTATCTGTTCCCTCACCACAATCCAGATTCTTTGGGGAGGAACCAGTACAGTAACCATACCAGGAAGTACTTAGTTTATTAAGCTACTGCTTTTCTTAATCTCAGTGGAGATATTTACTGATAAACAGCTACCTATGCAGCATTTTCATGTCGTTCCTATATGAGCTTTTATCTCTCTCCCCTCACCACAAATCAGATTCTTCTGAGGAGTTCCCAGTACATTATCCTTTCCCCTGTGTAATTACCTTAACAAGCTCCAGCTGTTTTTATTCTCAGAAGGTTTACTCCCTGATATACAGCTGTCTACCCCCTTCGTAAAGGCAGGTCCTATATGAGCTTTTTTCTCTGTTCCCTCACCACAATCCAGATTCTTTTGGGGAGTTACCAGTACAGTACCATACCAGGAAGTACTTAATTTATTAAGCTACTGCTTTTATTACTCAGTGGAGATATTTACTGATAAACAGCTACCTACGCAGCATGTCCATGTCGTTCCTAAATGAGCTTTTATATCTCTCCCCTCACCACAAATCAGATTCTTCTGAGGAGTTCCCAGTACATTATCCTTTCCCCTGTGTAATTACCTTAACAAGCTCCAGCTGTTTTTATTCTCAGGTTTACTCCCTGATATACAGCTGCCTACCCCCTTCGTAAGTGCAGGTCCTAAATGAGCTTTTTTCTCTGTTCCCTCACCACAATCCAGATTCTTTTGGGGAGTTACCAGTACAGCAATCGTACCAGGAAGTACTTAATTTATTAAGCTACTGCTTTTCTTACTCAGTGGATATATTTACTGATAAACAGCTACCTACGCAGCATGTCCATGTCGTTCATAAATGAGCTTTTATCTCTCTCCCCTCACCACAAATCAGATTCTTCTGAGGAGTTCCCAGAACATTATCCTTTCCCCTGTGTAATTACCTTAACAATCTCCAGCTGTTTTTATTCTCAGAAGGTTTACTCCCTGATATACAGCTGCCTACCCCCTTCGTAAGTGCAGGTCCTAAATGAGCTTTTTTCTCTGTTCCCTCACCAGAATCCAGATTCTTTTGGGGAGTTACCAGTACAGTAACCATACCAGGAAGTACTTAATTTATTAAGCTACTGCTTTTCTTAATCTCAGTGGAGATATTTACTGATAAACAGCTACCTATGCAGCATGTTCATGTCGTTCCTAAATGAGCTTTTATCTCTCACCCCTCACCACAAATCAGATTCTTCTGAGGAGTTCCCAGTACATTATCCTTTCCCCTGTGTAATTACCTTAACAAGCTCCAGCTGTTTTTATACTCAGAAGGTTTACTCCCTGATATACAGCTGCCTACCCCCATCGTAAGTGCAGCTCGTAAATGAGCTTTTTTCTCTGTTCCCTCCAAACAATCCAGATTCTTTTGGGGAGTTACCAGTACAGTAACCATACCAGGAAGTACTTAATTTATTAAGCTACTGCTTTTCTTAATCTCAGTGGAGATATTTACTGATAAACAGCTACCTACGCAGCATGTTCATGTCGTTCCTAAATGAGCTTTTATCTCTCTCCCCTCACCACAAATCAGATTCTTCGGAGGAATTCCCAGTACATTATCCTTTCCCCTGTGTAATTACGTTAAAAAGCTCCAGCTGTTTTTATTCTCAGAAGGTTTACTCCCTGATATACATCTTCCTACCCCCTTCGTAAGTGCAGGTCCTAAATGAGCTTTTTTCTCTGTTCCCTCACCACAATCAAGATTCTTTTCGGGAGTTACCAGTACAGTAAACATACCAGGAAGTACTTAATTTATTAAGCTACTGCTTTTCTTAATCTCAGTGGAGATATTTACTGATAAACAGCTACATACGCAGCATTTTCATGTAGTTCATAAATGAGCTTTTATCTCTCTCCGCTCACCACAAATCAGATTCTTCTGAGGAGTTCCCAGTATGTTATACTTTCCCCTGTGTAATTGCCTTAACAATCTCCAGCTGTTTTTATTCTCAGAAGGGATACTCCCTGATATACAGCTGCCTAACCCCTTCGTAAGTGCAGGTTCTAAATGAGCTGTTTTATCTGTTCCCTCACCACAATCCAGATTCTTTGGGGAGGAACCAGTACAGTAACCATACCAGGAAGTACTTAGTTTATTCAGCTACTGCTTTTCTTAATCTCAGTGGAGATATTTACTGATAAACAGCTACCTATGCAGCATTTTCATGTCGTTCCTATATGAGCTTTTATCACTCTCCCCTCACCACAAATCAGATTCTTCTGAGGAGTTCCCAGTACATTATCCTTTCCCCTGTGTAATTACCTTAACAAGCTCCAGCTGTTTTTATTCTCAGAAGGTTTACTCCCTGATATACAGCTGTCTACCCCCTTCGTAAAGGCAGGTCCTAAATGAGCTTTTTTCTCTGTTCCCACACCACAATCCAGATTCTTTGGGGAGTTACCAGTACAGTAACCATACCAGGAAGTACTTAATTTATTAAGCTACTGCTTTTATTACTCAGTGGAGATATTTACTGATAAACAGCTACCTACGCAGCATGTCCATGTCGTTCCTAAATGAGCTTTTATATCTCTCCCCTCACCACAAATCAGATTCTTCTGAGGAGTTCCCAGTACATTATCCTTTCCCCTGTGTAATTACCTTAACAAGCTCCAGCTGTTTTTATTCTCAGGTTTACTCCCTGATATACAGCTGCCTACCCCCTTCGTAAGTGCAGGTCCTAAATGAGCTTTTTTCTCTGTTCCCTCACCACAATCCAGATTCTTTTGGGGAGTTACCAGTACAGTAATCGTACCAGGAAGTACTTAATTTATTAAGCTACTGCTTTTCTTACTCAGTGGATATATTTACTGATAAACAGCTACCTACGCAGCATGTCCATGTCGTTCATAAATGAGCTTTTATCTCTCTCCCCTCACCACAAATCAGATTCTTCTGAGGAGTTCCCAGAACATTATTCTTTCCCCTGTGTAATTACCTTAACAATCTCCAGCTGTTTTTATTCTCTGAAGGTTTACTCCCTGATATACAGCTGCCTACCCCCTTCGTAAGTGCAGGTCCTAAATGAGCTTTTTTCTCTGTTCCCTCACCAGAGTCCAGATTCTTTTGGGGAGTTACCAGTACAGTAACCATACCAGGAAGTACTTAATTTATTAAGCTACTGCTTTTCTTATTCTCCGTGGAGATATTTACTGATAAACAGCTACCTATGCAGTATGTTCATGTAGTTCTTAAATGAGCTTTTATCTCTCTGCCCTCACCACAAATCAGATTCTTCTGAGGAGTTCCCAGAACATTATCCTTTCCCCTGTGTAATTACCTTAACAAGCTCCAGCTGTTTTTATTCTCAGAAGGGATACTCCCTGATATACAGCTGCCTACCCCCTTCGTAAGTGCAGGTCCTAAATGAGCTTTTTTCTCTGTTCCCTCAAGACAATCCAGATTCCTTTGGGGAGTTACCAGTACAGTAACCATACCAGGAAGTACTTAATTTATTAAGCTACTGCTTTTCTTAATCTCAGTGGAGATATTTACTGATAAACAGCTACCTACGCAGCAAGTTCATGTCTTTCCTAAATGAGCTTTTATCTCTCTCCCCTCAAAACATATCAGATTCTTCTGACGAGTTCCCAGTACATTATCCTTTCCCCTGTGTAATTACGTTAACAAGCTCCAGCTGTTTTTATTCTCAGAAGCTTTACTCCCTGATATACAGCAGCCAACCTCCTTCGTGAGTGCAGGTCTTAAATGAGCTTTTTTCTCTGTTCCCTCACCACAATCAAGATTCTTTTCGGGAGTTACCAGTACAGTAAACATACCAGGAAGTACTTAATTTATTAAGCTACTGCTTTTCTTAATCTCAGTGGAGATATTTACTGATAAACAGCTACATACGCAGCATTTTCATGTCGTTCATAAATGAGCTTTTATCTCTCTCCGCTCACCACAAATCAGACTCTTCTGAGGAGTTCCCAGTATGTTATACTTTCCCCTGTGTAATTGCCTTAACAATCTCCAGCTGTTTTTATTCTCAGAAGGGTTACTCCCTGATATACAGCTGCCTAACCCCTTCGTAAGTGCAGGTTCTAAATGAGCTGTTTTATCTGTTCCCTCACCACAATCCAGATTCTTTGGGGAGGAACCAGTACAGTAACCATACCAGGAAGTACTTAGTTTATTAAGCTACTGCTTTTCTTAATCTCAGTGGAGATATTTACTGATAAACAGCTACCTATGCAGCATTTTCATGTCGTTCCTATATGAGCTTTTATCTCTCTCCCCTCACCACAAATCAGATTCTTCTGAGGAGTTCCCAGTACATTATCCTTTCCCCTGTGTAATTACCTTAACAAGCTCCAGCTGTTTTTATTCTCAGAAGGTTTACTCCCTGATATACAGCTGTCTACCCCCTTCGTAAAGGCAGGTCCTAAATGAGCTTTTTTCTCTGTTCCCTCACCACAATCCAGATTCTTTTGGGGAGTTACCAGTACAGTACCATACCAGGAAGTACTTAATTTATTAAGCTACTGCTTTTATTACTCAGTGGAGATATTTACTGATAAACAGCTACCTACGCAGAATGTCCATGTCGTTCCTAAATGAGCTTTTATATCTCTCCCCTCACCACAAATCAGATTCTTCTGAGGAGTTCCCAGTACATTATCCTTTCCCCTGTGTAATTACCTTAACAAGCTCCAGCTGTTTTTATTCTCAGGTTTACTCCCTGATATACAGCTGCCTACCCCCTTCGTAAGTGCAGGTCCTAAATGAGCTTTTTTCTCTGTTCCCTCACCACAATCCAGATTCTTTTGGGGAGTTACCAGTACAGCAATCGTACCAGGAAGTACTTAATTTATTAAGCTACTGCTTTTCTTACTCAGTGGATATATTTACTGATAAACAGCTACCTACGCAGCATGTCCATGTCGTTCATAAATGAGCTTTTATCTCTCTCCCCTCACCACAAATCAGATTCTTCTGAGGAGTTCCCAGAACATTATCCTTTCCCCTGTGTAATTACCTTAACAATCTCCAGCTGTTTTTATTCTCAGAAGGTTTACTCCCTGATATACAGCTGCCTACCCCCTTCGTAAGTGCAGGTCCTAAATGAGCTTTTTTCTCTGTTCCCTCACCAGAATCCAGATTCTTTTGGGGAGTTACCAGTACAGGAACCATACCAGGAAGTACTTAATTTATTAAGCTACTGCTTTTCTTAATCTCAGTGCAGATATTTACTGATAAACAGATACCTATGCAGCATGTTCATGTCGTTCCTAAATGAGCTTTTATCTCTCTCCCCTCACCACAAATCAGATTCTTCTGAGGAGTTCCCAGTACATTATCCTTTCCCCTGTGTAATTACCTTAACAAGCTCCAGCTGTTTTTATACTCAGAAGGTTTACTCCCTGATATACAGCTGCCTACCCCCATCGTAAGTGCAGCTCGTAACTGAGCTTTTTTCTCTGTTCCCTCCAAACAATCCAGATTCTTTTGGGGAGTTACCAGTAGAGTAACCATACCAGGAAGTACTTAATTTATTAAGCTACTGCTTTTCTTAATCTCAGTGGAGATATTTACTGATAAACAGCTACCTACGCATCATTTTCATGTCGTTCCTAAATGAGCTTTTATCTCTCTCCCCTCACCACAAATCAGATTCTTCTGAGGAGTTCCCAGTACATTATCCTTTCCCTTGTGTAATTACCTTAACAAGCTAAAGCTGTTTTTATTCTCAGAAGTTTTACTCCCTGATATACACCTGCCTACCCCCTTCGTAAGTTCAGGTCCTAAATGAGCTTTTTTCTCTGTTCCCTCACCACATTCCAGATTCCTTGTGGGAGTTACCAGTACAGTAACCATACCAGGAAGTACTTAATTTATTAAGCTACTGCTTTTCTTAATCTCAGTGGAGATATTTACTGATAAACAGCTACCTACGCAGCATGTTCATGTCGTTCCTAAATGAGCTTTTATCTCTCTCCCCTCACCACAAATCAGATTCTTCTGAGGAGTTCCCAGTACATTATCCTTTCCCCTGTGTAATAACCTTAACAAGCTCCAGCTGTTTTTATACTCAGAAGGTTTACTCCCTGATATACAGCTGCCTACCCCCATCGTAAGTGCTGCTCCTAAATGAGCTTTTTTCTCTGTTCCCTCACCACAATCCAGATCTTTTGGGGAGTTACCAGTACAGTAACCATACCAGGAAGTACTTAATTTATTAAGCTACTGCTTTTCTTAATCTCAGTGGAGATATTTATTGATAAACAGCTACCTACGCAGCATGTTCATGTCGTTCCTAAATGAGCTTTTATCTCTCTCCCCTCACCACAAATCAGATTCTTCGGAGGAATTCCCAGTACATTATCCTTTCCCCTGTGGAATTACGTTAAAAAGCTCCAGCTGTTTTTATTCTCAGAAGGTTTACTCCCTGATATACATCTTCCTACCCCCTTCGTAAGTGCAGGTCCTAAATGAGCTTTTTTCTCTGTTCCCTCACCACAATCCAGATTCTTTTCGGGAGTTACCAGTACAGTAACCATACCAGGAAGTACTTAATTTATTAAGCTACTGCTTTTCTTAATCTCAGTGGAGATATTTACTGATAAACAGCTACCTACGCAGCATGTTCATGTCGTTCCTAAATGAGCTTTTATCTCTCTCCCCTCACCACAAATCACATTCTTCTGAGGAGTTCCCAGTACATTATCCATTCCCCTGTGTAATTAGCTTAACAAGCTCCAGCTGTTTTTATTCTCAGACGGTTTACTCCCTGATATACAGCTGCCTACCCCCTTCGTAAGTGAGGGTCCTAAGTGAGCTTTTTTCTCTGTTCCCTCACCACAATCCAGATTCTTTTGGGGAGTTACCAGTACAGTAACCATACCAGGAAGTACTTAATTTATTAAGCTACTGCTTTTCTTAATATCAGTGGATATATTTACTGATAAACAGCTACCTATGCAGCATGTTCATGTCGTTCTTAAATGAGCTTTTATCTCTCTCCCCTCACCACAAATCAGATTCTTCTGAGGAATTCCCAGTACATTATCCTTTCCCCTGTGTAATTACCTTAACAAGCTCCAGCTGTTTTTATACTCAGAAGGTTTACTCCCTGATATACAGCTGCCTACCCCCTCGTAAGTGCAGGTCCTAAATGAGCTTTTTTCTCTGTTCCCTCACCACAATCCAGATTCTTTTGGGGAGTTACCAGTACAGTAACCATACCAGGAAGTACTTAATTTATTAAGCTACTGCTTTTCTTAATCTCAGTGGAGATATTTACTGATAAACAGCTACCTACGCAGCATGTTCATGTCGTTCCTATATGAGCTTTTATCTCTCTCCCCTCACAACAAATCAGATTCTTCTGAGGAGTTCCCAGTACATTATCCTTTCCCCTGTGTAATTACCTTAACAAGCTCCAGCTGTTTTTATACTCAGAAAGTTTACTCCCTGATATACAGCTGCCTACCCCCATCGTAAGTGCTGCTCCTAAATGAGCTTTTTTCTCTGTTCCCTCACCACAATCCAGATCTTTTGGGGAGTTACCAGTACAGTAACCATACCAGGAAGTACTTAATTTATTAAGCTACTGCTTTTCTTAATATCAGTGGAGATATTTATTGATAAACAGCTACCTACGCAGCATGTTCATGTCGTTCCTAAATGAGCTTTTATCTCTCTCCCCTCACCACAAATCAGATTCTTCGGAGGAATTCCCAGTACATTATCCTTTCCCCTGTGTAATTACGTTAAAAAGCTCCAGCTGTTTTTATTCTCAGAAGGTTTACTCCCTGATATACATCTTCCTACCCCCTTCGTAAGTGCAGGTCCTAAATGAGCTTTTTTCTCTGTTCCCTCACCACAATCCAGATTCTTTTCGGGAGTTACCAGTACAGTAACCATACCAGGAAGTACTTAATTTATTAAGCTACTGCTTTTCTTAATCTCAGTGGAGATATTTACTGATAAACAGCTACCTACGCAGCATGTTCATGTCGTTCCTAAATGAGCTTTTATCTCTCTCCCCTCACCACAAATCACATTCTTCTGAGGAGTTCCCAGTACATTATCCATTCCCCTGTGTAATTAGCTTAACAAGCTCCAGCTGTTTTTATTCTCAGACGGTTTACTCCCTGATATACAGCTGCCTACCCCCTTCGTAAGTGAGGGTCCTAAGTGAGCTTTTTTCTCTGTTCCCTCACCACAATCCAGATTCTTTTGGGGAGTTACCAGTACAGTAACCATACCAGGAAGTACTTAATTTATTAAGCCACTGCTTTTCTTAATATCAGTGGATATATTTACTGATAAACAGCTACCTATGCAGCATGTTCATGTCGTTCTTAAATGAGCTTTTATCTCTCTCCCCTCACCACAAATCAGATTCTTCTGAGGAATTCCCAGTACATTATCCTTTCCCCTGTGTAATTACCTTAACAAGCTCCAGCTGTTTTTATACTCAGAAGGTTTACTCCCTGATATACAGCTGCCTACCCCCTCGTAAGTGCAGGTCCTAAATGAGCTTTTTTCTCTGTTCCCTCACCACAATCCAGATTCTTTTGGGGAGTTACCAGTACAGTAACCATACCAGGAAGTACTTAATTTATTAAGCTACTGCTTTTCTTAATCTCAGTGGAGATATTTACTGATAAACAGCTACCTACGCAGCATGTTCATGTCGTTCCTAAATGAGCTTTTATCTCTCTCCCCTCAATACAAATCAGATTCTTCTGAGGAGTTCCCAGTACATTATCCTTTCCCCTGTGTAATTACCTTAACAAGCTCCAGCTGTTTTTATTCTCAGAAGGTTTACTCCCTGATATACAGCTGCCTACCCCCTTCGTAAGGGCAAGTCCTAAATGAGCTTTTTTCTCTGTTCCCTCACCACAATCCAGATTCTTTTGGGGAGTTACCAGTACAGTAACCATACCAGGAAGTACTTAATTTATTAAGCTACTGCTTTTCTTAATCTCAGTGGAGATATTTACTGATAAACAGCTACCTACGCAGCATGTTCATGTCGTTCCTAAATGAGCTTTTATCTCTCTCCCCTCACCACAAATCACATTCTTCTGAGGAGTTCCCAGTACATTATCCATTCCCCTGTGTAATTAGCTTAACAAGCTCCAGCTGTTTTTATTCTCAGACGGTTTACTCCCTGATATACAGCTGCCTACCCCCTTCGTAAGTGAGGGTCCTAAGTGAGCTTTTTTCTCTGTTCCCTCACCACAATCCAGATTCTTTTGGGGAGTTACCAGTACAGTAACCATACCAGGAAGTACTTAATTTATTAAGCCACTGCTTTTCTTAATATCAGTGGATATATTTACTGATAAACAGCTACCTATGCAGCATGTTCATGTCGTTCTTAAATGAGCTTTTATCTCTCTCCCCTCACCACAAATCAGATTCTTCTGAGGAATTCCCAGTACATTATCCTTTCCCCTGTGTAATTACCTTAACAAGCTCCAGCTGTTTTTATACTCAGAAGGTTTACTCCCTGATATACAGCTGCCTACCCCCTCGTAAGTGCAGGTCCTAAATGAGCTTTTTTCTCTGTTCCCTCACCACAATCCAGATTCTTTTGGGGAGTTACCAGTACAGTAACCATACCAGGAAGTACTTAATTTATTAAGCTACTGCTTTTCTTAATCTCAGTGGAGATATTTACTGATAAACAGCTACCTACGCAGCATGTTCATGTCGTTCCTAAATGAGCTTTTATCTCTCTCCCCTCACCACAAATCAGATTCTTCTGAGGAGTTCCCAGTACATTATCCTTTCCCCTGTGTAATTACCTTAACAAGCTCCAGCTGTTTTTATTCTCAGAAGGTTTACTCCCTGATATACAGCTGCCTACCCCCTTCGTAAGGGCAAGTCCTAAATGAGCTTTTTTCTCTGTTCCCTCACCACAATCCAGATTCTTTTGGGGAGTTACCAGTACAGTAACCATACCAGGAAGTACTTAATTTATTAAGCTACTGCTTTTCTTAATCTCAGTGGAGATATTTACTTATAAACAGCTACATAGGCAGCATGTTCATGTCGATCTTAAATGAGCTTTTAGCTCTCTCCCCTCACCACAAATCAGATTCTTCTGAGGAGTTCCCGGTACATTATCCTTTCCCCTTTTGTAATTACTTTAACAAGCTCCAGCTGTTTGTTGGGGATTATTATGGCCTGGGAAAGACTGCCCTTCCACCAGCCTTGGGACAATAGAAGCCCCTCCCACCTTTTGACCTCCACTCCTTGGGAGGTGAACACGTGTGTGCCACCATGATGGGATTGTCCTGCCCACAAAGGGAAGTTTCGTGATGTCACTTGATGAACGTGACCCCTAGCCTATGACTGACCCTTTGGCCAGCCCCCTTTCTTTCCCGCCATTACTTCTATATAAGTGCCCTTCCTTATTAAAGTCTTTGATACGCATTCCACCACCGCAGCGTGTCCCTGATGCCTTCCTTTTCGCCTCCGCCTTCGGTAACATGTGGGGGGGACTGGGGGGAGGGGAAGCTTCAGCAACCCGTCCTCAACTTAGCGTTTGCCCATGTGAGCACACCTTTGGCCTTCCGCTGGCGGAGGGCCAGGCTGGGTGCTCTTTCATAGAGTTTGTGGTTACCATTCTCCCCGTGGGGTGAGAAAGGGGGTGTCCAGAACCCCAACATAAATGGCGCCCGAACGGGGACCGAATTGTAAGGCCGAGAAGTTCGGGGTACAGTATCCCCACAGATTGCTAAGTAGGGTTTTAGAGGAGGGTCCTGCCCATCCAGACGGGGCAGAAGCATGGAGACACAGGCTCCCGGGACGCGGCCCCAGAGAATTGCCCCGCTGTGGCGATTTGGCGCCGGGTGGTGGAGGGAGCGGGGCGCGCTTCCCGTGGAAGCATGTCAGTGGAGCAGTGGGGCCGGAGCAAGAGGAATGCGACCCCAGGCTGGGGTCGGTTAGTTCTGCTCTGTGCGCCCCGGGCCAGACGGCAGGCACCCGCAGTGGCGCTTGAGAAGCAGTGGGCGGCCGAGCGCCGGAGCGGTTTGGCTTGCGCGGGCTGAGCATGAGTACACTGTGCTCCGCGCCACCCCGGGTTTGCGAGGTGCGTGGGCTGGGGCTCGTGTGGCCCCGGGCGGCACCAGGCGTCTTTTGCGGCGGCATTTGGGCAGCCGAGTGTGGCGGGGCCGAGCACGGCGTGGCAGAAGCGCGGTTCCACTATGTGGGAAGCTGTGGCATGGCGGCGGCAGAGCGTTAGGGATGGCTGCTGCTTTGGCCAGGCTTGTATTTACAATGGCTGGGCTGGAGCCAGTGCGGCCCCAGCCCGCGGATGGAAAAAAAAAAAAAAAAAAAAAAAGGCGTGGCGTGCAGTTTAGGCGGTCCCCGCTGGGGTGCGTGGGCGGCAGCGGCGGCGGCAGCAGCCCCGGAGTGGCTGGACCTGCTGCAGCCCGGCAAACTGCTTTATGCCCGCCGATGGTCGTTAAGCTCAGAAATTCGGGTGAGTTGGTTGAATCCTGATTTCTCTGACTTAACACACACGTGGAGCACAATGGGGCACACCATATTGGAGGCGGGGCCCCACCCATTCCCCCTAGGTGAGGGGCGTGCCAGGCTCGCCTGGGCTGGCCGATTGCGCTGCAGGTGAGAGAGGCAAGCACCCCGCTGTGCTTGCCTGCACGTTCTCTCTGTGTCAGACTCACAGCTGCAGACTGGGTTGGAGCCAGGAAAGTCTGAAGTTATAAACTAAAATGGAATATTAAAAGGAAAACAAAGAGTTTTGATACAGCAATAGGTAATTTGATTGAACTTCCATGTTTACCAGTTCAAAGATATAAATTCAACTGGAGTTTTTCTAGATGGATAAAACCGTTTGCTTGTCCACTGTGATTTAAAAATTGTCATGTTGGGAGTGTGTAATTAACAGGTTTCCCTTTTATTTTTTATTCAACCACGTGGTTCTATTATGGGCAAATTAATATCATTTGCCGCTGGAATTCCAGAAAATTTAAATGGCCAATCAAAGCAATTTTAAAGAGCGCTCAGGTATTTTTGTGTGTGTGTGTGTGTGCGCGCGCGCGTGTGGTTGTTGGTAAGATTTAAAAGCATAACAATAGGTTTCCATCCCGGTGTTCGATGGAGATAAAGGTGCCTATAAAAATTTCCATAAGGTTCAAATATACAACATGTGGTAAAAGTACACCATTATGTTATTTTATATTCAGTGTGTTTCCATAAGGTTCAAATATGCAGCGTGTAGTAAAAGCACAATGGTATAAAATCAGCATGTTATTTTATACTCAGTGTGTTAAAAGTTAAGTGTGCATGTAGCCTTAACAACTCTTTGGCATAAATTAAGATTTTACCTTCCCATTTTCTCTCCTGTGTTCTCATAAACTCTCAAGATCGGGAAATTGAGATTGCTTCATACAAATGTGACTATTAACCTCAACTTTCCTGACCCAGGATTAATATACTGCTTTATAGGATACAGGTGGACAGATGTTCTAGCCGCATGGATGGGCAGCAGCTCCTGGACACGGGAAGCTGCCACCACATTCTGTTCCCAAACTGCCTTGTTTCACTACTAATCATTCTTTGCTCTCTCTCCCATTGGAAGCTGCTCGAATGATTTATGAGCCTTGAGTAGGATGTGAATAGTTCCATCTTAACAGTTACTCCAGGTTAAATCACCATAGTTATGTTAGTGGTCACAGCTAGCCAGGTAAAATTTTGGGATTAAGAAAGTCTTTGAATTTTGTGATTAAGAAAGTCTTTTCACCCTGCTTAAACCAGAAGGGCATCGATATACCAGAGCCAGAAGTGCTGAAAAATTTTGAACACCCTAACCAATCTATATAGAAATTTTGCAGGCAACCCAGAGCAAGATGTGAGCAAGAGAAGCCACTACAGCCTTGCCTCGAGTTCCCCATCGCATGGCATGGAACTTGCCAAATGGGGATGAGGGACGCAGCCACTTCCGAGACTGAGGATTCCACAATGCTTTAACCCTTTGCCCTTGGTTGTCATTTATCTGTGTTCTCTTTCACTTGCCAGTGGGATTCAATGGCGTGATTCAAGTTGATGGCATGTAAATCTCATGTTTTCTAAGTGTTATAGCCCAACCTTCACAAGCAGTTTTTGGTCAGTTCTCAACGGGTTACAAATGGATTATCTCTGTTGTGTTTTTTCCTTGTTGCTCAATTGGGAATAAAAAGGGCTTGTAGGACTATGACTCCCTGGATAGTTCAAAGCCAGCCCGGGCAAAAGGAAAAAATTTCTCCAAAATCCCACCTCCCAGTTAAACAGCAAAGAGCCAGATTGAGAGCTCAACCACAGAGAGCGAGCAAAAGGCTGAAGCAGCACCGTGACTCAAGTGGTAGAGCACTAGCCTTGAGCGAAAGTGCTCATGGACAGTGCTCAGGCCCCGAGTTCAAACGCGGATGGGAAAATGCAATTCCAGCCACAAACGTTAAAATTCCTGGGACTTAGCCAGTCCAGGAGACGGAAAGGTGGAGTGGAGTGAGAGGAGAATGGTGCCATATTATCCTAAAGGGAGCTGCCTTGTTTCACCCTTTCAAAATGGATCAGAGCCGGGAAATCGAGAGAGATAATTCCTGTCCATTTTCTTCTTTTTTGCCAGTTGTATATAGGTGTATATATATATTTATTTATTTTGCCTCTGACTGGCTATGCCAAACCAGTTTTCTATCATTAACCACTTCTTTCAGTCGTTTCTCCTTACTCGTTCACTTTACACTTGGGTTTATGCTCCAAAAGGGAATTGTTCCTGGCTTATGCCCAGGGTGTGTTCTATGCCATTCATGCCAACCAGCTCTGAGAACTTGTCGATACTTTGCCTGACCTTTTCAAAAGTGTCTTTTGACAGAATAACATCTCTTGCTGAGATCACCAATGGGGAATTTGCCGTTCACAATCGTCACCCTAACACAGGCCTGAACCCTGGAGGCACCAGCCTTGGAAACTTCTGGGTATGCCCAAAGACTCAGGGGGGGCTGGAGAAAACCATAGCGCTCTCTGGCCCTAGTGACCATACTCATGGTAATGATGGGGACTTTTTGCCAGCTACACCGGACTGCCAGGCTGACCAGGGGCCCTTGATTTACGTCACCCCCTTGACAGCAGGAAGTAGCTACAGAAGACGAGACCTCCATCCATACTCCCTGCCTGGTGGCCGACGGTGTCATAATTTTAAAAAACAAAAGGGGGAGGTATTCCCCAGGATTAATTAAGGATTCCCTAGGATTAATTAAGGATTAGTTATGCTTATGTTAATTATCCAGAAATTTTAAATCATCCCGAATCAGTGTGGGATGGAGTACAGTATATGTGTTTTTCCAGATTGGAAAATTAAACCCAGAGCACCCACTCTGCAGAAATATTTTCTTGTTCTCTCCAGGAAAAGGAGGACCATGTTGGACTTCTGCTCTCCCATGAAAATATGGAAAGTAGGACTGCCTACGGTAGGAGGCAACCAAGCTTCCTTTCCTTGTCTGCTTTCTAGATTCCTTCTTGAGCATCTCATGGCTCATGAAAAGTAGGACTGCCTACGTTAGGAAGCAACCAAGCTTCCTTTCCTTTTTTGCTTTCTAGATTCCTTCTTGAGCATCTCATGGCTCATGAAAAGTAGGACTGCCTACGGTAGGAAGCAACCAAGCTTCCTTTCCTTGTTTGCTTTCTAGATTCCTTCTTGAGCATTTCATGGCTCAATGTTTTGCTGTGGCAATACTGCCTACAGCGTCACAAAAAGAAACCAAAGGAATTTTGCACCATGCTTCTTCCTTTCCTCTCCCCCTGCTGCTAGACTTGGGGAGTCCCGTTGGAAAGAAAATAGGAGCTGAGGGTATTGACACTCAACCCCAATGTTTTATGATAGAAATGTTTAAAAGGGTAAATGCAAAGGTTTAACACCTTGGCTTCAATGTTTATATAAAAGAATGTTTTACTAATCACTTATGTTTGAGTTATCAGCTACTGTGAACTGCCGGGAATGCCAGAGTTTCAGCTTCTACCTCACCAACAAAAGAGGGCTGCTGTCTGCACCTTCCTGCACTTGGCAGAAACCAGCTGAGGATTCTGACTTCTGGACATAGCCAGATGGATGGACCCTTACCTACCCCTCACCCCAGTTTTGTGGAAGGGGCCCCACAGATCTTATGTCAGCATTTGCCTTATGCCCACACATGCCATGTGTTTAAGCATCCCCTGCTTATTGAAAAAAACAAAAAGGGGGAGATGTTGGGGATTATTATGGCCTGGGAAAGACTGCCCTTCCACCAGCCTTGGGACAATAGAAGCCCCTCCCACCTTTTGACCTCCACCCCTTGGGAGGTGAACACGTGTGTGCCACCATGATGGGATTGTCCTGCCCACAAAGGGAAGTTTCGTGATGTCACTTGATGAACGTGACCCCTAGCCTATGACTGACCCTTTGGCCAGCCCCCTTTCTTTCCCGCCATTACTTCTATATAAGTGCCCTTCCATATTAAAGTCTTTGAGACGCATTCCACAACCGCAGCGTGTCCCTGATGCCTTCCTTTTGGCCTCCGCCCTCGGTAACATGTGGGGGGGAATGGGGGGAGGGGAAGCTTCAGCAACCCGTCCTCAACTTAGCGTTTGCCCATGTGAGCACACATTTGGCCTTCCGCTGGCGGAGGGCCAGGCTGGGTGCTCTTTCATAGAGTTTGTGGTTACCATTCTCCCCGTGGGGGGAGAAAGTGGGTGTCCAGAACCCCAACAGCTGTTTTAATTCTCAGAAGGTTTACTCCCTGATATACAGCTGCCTACCTCCTTCGTAAGTGCAGGTCCTAAATGAGCTTTTATCTCTGTTCCCTCACCACAATCCAGATTCCTTTGGGGATTTACCAGTACAGTATCCATACCAGGAGGTACTTAATTTATTAAGCTACTGCTTTTCTTAATCTCAGTGGAGATATTTACTGATAAACAGCTACATACGCAGCATGTTCATGTCGTTCCTAAATGAGCTTTTATCTCACTCCCCTCACCACAAATCAGATTCTTCTGGGGAGTTCCCAGTACATTATCCTTTCCCCGGTGTAATTACCTTAACAAGCTCCAGCTGTTTTTATTCTCAGAAGTTTTACTCCCTGATGTATAGCTGCCTAACCCCTTCGTTAGTGCAGGTCCTAAATGAGCTTTTTTCTCTTCCCTCACCACAATCCAGATTCTTTTGGGGAGTTACCAGTACAGTAACCATACCAGGAAGTACTTAATTTATTAAGCTACTGCTTTTCTTAATCTCAGTGGAGATATTTACTGATAAACAGCTACCTACGCAGCATGTTCATGTCGTTAATAAATGAGATTTTATCTCTCTCCCCTCACCGCACTTCAGAATCTTCTGAGGAGTTCCCAGTTCATTATCCTTTCCCCTGTGTAATTACCTTAACAAGCTCCAGTTGTTTTTATTCTCAGAAGGTTTACTCCCTGACATACAGCTGCCTACCCCCTTCGTAAGTGTAGGTCGTAAATGAGCTTTTTTCTCTGTTCCCTCACCACAATCCAGATTCTTTTGTGGAGTTACCAGTACAGTAACCATACCAGGAAGTACTTAATTTATTAAGCTACTGCTTTTCTTAATCGCAGTGGAGATATTTACTGATAAAAAGCTACCTACGCAGCATGTTCATGTCGTTCCTAAATGAGCTTTTATCTCTCTCCCCTCACCACAAATCAGATTCTTCTGAGGAGTTCCCAGTACATTATCCTTTCCCCTGTGTAATTACCTTAACAAGCTCCAGCTGTTTTTATTCTCAGAAGGTTTACTCCCTGATATACAGCTGCCTACCTGCTTCGTAAGTGCAGGTCCTAAATGAGCTTTTTTCTCTCTTCCCTCACCGCAATCCAGATTCTTTTGGGGAGTTACCAGTACAATAACCATACCAGGAAGTACTGAATTTATTAAGCTACTGCTTTTCTTAATCTCAGTGGAGATATTTACTGATAAACAGCTACTTACGCAGCATGTTCATGTCGTTCCTAAATGAGCTTTTATCTCTCTCCCCTCACCACATATCTGATTCTTCTGAGGAGTTCCCAGTACATTATCCTTTCCCCTGTGTAATTACCTTAACAAGCTCCAGCTGTTTTTATTCTCAGAAGGTTTACTCCCTGATATACAGGTGCCTAACCCCTTCGAAAGTGCAGGTCCTAAATGAGCTTTTTTCTCTGTTCCCTCACCACAATCCAGATTTTTTGGGAAGTTACCAGTACAGTAACCATACCAGGAAGTACTTAATTTATTAAACTACTGCTTTTCTTAATCTCAGTGGAGATATTTACTGATAAACAGCTACGTACGCAGCATGTTCATATCGTTCCTAAATGAGCTTTTATCTCTCTCCCCTCACCACAAATCAGATTCTTCTGAGGAGTTCCCAGTTCATTATCCTTTCCCCTGTGTAATTACCTTAACAAGCTCCAGCTGTTTTTATTCTCAGAAGGTTTACTCCCTGATATACAGCTGCCTAACCCCTTCGTAAGTGCAGGTCCTAAATGAGCTTTTTTCTCTGTTCCCTCACCACAATCCAGATTCTTTTGGGGAGTTACCAGTACAGTAACCATACCAGGAAGTACTTAATTTATTAAGCTACTGCTTTTCTTAATCTCAGTGGAGATATTAACTGATAAACAGCTACCTACGCAGCATGTTCACGTCGTTCCTAAATGAGCTTTTATCTCTCTCCCCTCACCACAAATCAGATTCTTCCGAGGAGTTCCCCGTACATTATCCTTTGCCCTGTGTAATTACCTTAACAAGCTCCAGCTGTTTTTAATGTCAGAAGGCTTACTCCCTGATATACAGCTGCCTACACCCTTCGTAAGTGCAGGTCCTAAATGAGCTTTTTTCTCTGTACCCTCAACACAATCCAGATTCTTTTGGGGAGTTGCCAGTACAGTAACCATACCAGGAAGTACTTAATTTATTAGGCTACTGCTTTTCTTAATCTCAGTGGAGATATTTACTGATAAACAGCTACCTACGCAGCATGTTCATGTCGTTCCTAAATGAGCTTTTATCTCTCTCCCCTCAACACAAATCAGATTCTTCTGAGGAGTTCCCAGTTCATTATCCTTTCCCCTGTGTAATTACCTTAACAAGCTCCAGCTGTTTTTATTCTCAGAAGGTTTACTCCCTGATATACAGCTGCCTACCCCCTTCGTAAGTGCAGGTCCTAAATGAGCTTTTTTCTCTGTTCCCTCACCACAATCCAGATTCTTTTGGGGAGTTACCAGTACAGTAACCATACCAGGAAGTACTTAATTTATTAAGCTACTGCTTTTCTTAATCTCAGTGGAGATATTTACTGATAAACAGCTACCTACGCAGCATGTTCATGTCGTTCCTAAATGAGCTTTTATCTCTCTCCCCTCACCACAAATCAGATTCTTCTGAGGAGTTCCCCGTACATTATCCTTTCCCCTGTGTAATTACCTTAACAAGCTCCAGCTGTTTTTATTCTCAGAAGATTTACTCCCTGATATACAGCTGCCTTCCCCCTTCGTAATTGTAGGTCGTAAATGAGCTTTTTTCTCTGCCTCCTCACCACAATCCAGATTCTTTTGGGGAGTTACCAGTACAGTAACCATACCAGGAAGTACTTAATTTATTAAGCTACTGCTTTTCTTAATCGCAGTGGAGATATTTACTGATAAACAGCTACTTACGCAGCATGTTCATGTCGTTCCTAAATGAGCTTTTATCTCTCTCCCCTCACCACATATCTGATTCTTCTGAGGAGTTCCCAGTACATTATCCTTTCCCCTGTGCAATTACCTTAACAAGCTGCAGCTGTTTTTATTCTCAGAAGGTTTACTCCCTGATATACAACTGCCTACCTCCTTCGTAAGTGCAGGTCCTAAATGAGCGTTTTTCTCTGTTCCCTCACCACAATCCAGATTCTTTTGGGGAGTTACCAATACAGTAACCATACCAGGAAGTACTTAATTTATTAGGCTACTGCTTTTCTTAATCTCAGTGGAGATATTTACTGATAAACAGCTACCTACGCAGCATGTTCATGTCGTTCCTAAATGAGCTTTTATCTCTCTCCCCTCACCACAAATCAGATTCTTCTGAGGAGTTCCCAGTTCATTATCCTTTCCCCTGTGTAATTACCTTAACAAGCTCCAGCTGTTTTTATTCTCAGAAGTTTTACTCCCTGATATACAGCTGCCTACCCCCTCGTAAGTGGAGGTCCTAAATGAGCTTTTTTCTCTGTTCCCTCACCACAATCCAGATTCTTTTGGGGAGTTACCAGTACAGTAACCATACCAGGAAGTACTTAATTTATTAAGCTACTGCTTTTCTTAATCTCAGTGGAGATATTTACTGATAAACAGCTACCTTCGCAGCATGTTCATGTCGTTCCTAAATGAGCTTTTATCTCTCTCCCCTCACCACAAATCAGATTCTTCTGAGGAGTTCCCAGTACATTATCCTTTCCCCTGTGTAATTACCTTAACAAGCTCCTGCTGTTTTTATTCTCAGAAGGTTTACTCCCTGATATACAGCTGCCTACCCCGTTCGTAAGTGCAGGTCGTAAATGAGCTTTTTTCTCTGTTCCCTCACCACAATCCAGATTCTTTTGGGGAGTTACCAGTACAGTAACCATACCAGGAAGTACTTAATTTATTAAGCTACTGCTTTTCTTAATCTCAGTGGAGATATTTACTTTTAAACAGCTACTTACGCTGCATGTTCATGTCGTTCCTAAATGAGCTTTTATCTCTCTCCCCTCACCACAAATCAGATTCTTCTGAGGAGTTCCCATTACATTATCCTTTCCCCTGTGTAATTACCTTAACAAGCTCCAGCTGTTTTTATTCTCAGAAGGTTTACTCCCTGATATACAGCTGCCTACCCCCTTCGCAAGTGCAGGTCGTAAATGAGCTTTTTTCTCTGTTCCCTCACCACAATCCAGATTCTTTTGGGGAGTTACCAGTACAGTAAAAATACCAGGAAGCACTTAATTCATTAAGCTACTGCTTTCCTTAATCACAGTGGAGATATTTACTGATTAACACCTACCTACGCAGCATGTTGATGTCGTTCCTAAATGAGCTTTTATCTCTCTCCCCTCACCACAAATCAGATTCTTCTGAGGAGTTCCCAGTTCATTATCCTTGCCCCTGTGTAATTACCTTAACAAGCTCCAGATGTTTTTATTCTCAGAAGGTTTACTCCCTGATATACAGCTGCCTACCCCCTTCGTAAGTGCAGGTCCTAAATGAGCTTTTTTCTCTGTTCCCTCACCACAATCCAGATTCTTTTGGGGAGTTACCAGTACAGTAACCATACCAGGAAGTACTTAATTTATTAAGCTACTGCATTTCTTAATCTCAGTGGAGATATTTACTGATAAACAGCTACCTACGCAGCATGTTCATGTCGTTCCTAAATGAGCTTTTATCTCTCTCCCCTCACCACAAATCAGATTCTTCTGAGGAGTTCCCCATACATTATCCTTTCCCCTGTGTAATTACCTTAACAAGCTCCAGATGTTTTTATTCTCAGAAGATTTACTCCCTGATATACAGCTGCCTACCCCCTTCGTAAGTGCAGGTCCTAAATGAGCTTTTTTCTCTGTTCCCTCACCACAATCCAGATTCTTTTGGGGAGTTACCAGTACAGTAACCATACCAGGAAGTATTTAATTTATTAGGCTACTGCTTTTCTTAATCTCAGTGGAGATATTTACTGATAAACAGCTACCTACGCAGCATGTTCATGTCGTTCCTAAATGAGCTTTTATCTCTCTCCCCTCACCACAAATCAGATTCTTCTGAGGAGTTCCCAGTTCATTATCCTTTCCCCTGTGTAATTACCTTAACAAGCTCCAGCTGTTTTTATTCTCAGAAGGTTTACTCCCTGACATACAGCTGCCTACCCCCTTCGTAAGTGTAGGTCGTAAATGAGCTTTTTTCTCTGTTCCCTCACCACAATCCAGATTCTTTTGGGGAGTTACCAGTACAGTAACCATACCAGGAAGTACTTAATTTATTAAGCTACTGTTTTTCTTAATCGCAGTGGAGATATTTACTGATAAAAAGCTACCTACGCAGCATGTTCATGTCGTTCCTAAATGAGCTTTTATCTCTCTCCCCTCACCACAAATCAGATTCTTCTGAGGAGTTCCCAGTACATTATCCTTTCCCCTGTGTAATTACCTTAACAAGCTCCAGCTGTTTTTAGTCTCAGAAGGTTTACTCCCTGATATACAGCTGCCTACCTGCTTCGTAAGTGCAGGTCCTAAATGAGCTTTTTTCTCTCTTCCCTCAACACAATCCAGATTCTTTTGGGGAGTTACCAGTACAATAACCATACCAGGAAGTACTGAATTTATTAAGCTACTGCTTTTCTTAATCTCAGTGGAGATATTTACTGATAAACAGCTACTTACGCAGCATGTTCATGTCGTTCCTAAATGAGCTTTTATCTCTCTCCCCTCACCACATATCTGATTCTTCTGAGGATTTCCCAGTACATTATCCTTTCTCCTGTGTAATTACCTTAACAAGCTCCAGCTGTTTTTATTCTCAGAAGGTTTACTCCCTGATATAGAGGTGCCTACCCCCTTCGAAAATGCAGGTCCTAAATGAGCTTTTTTCTCTGTTCCCTCACCACAATCCAGATTCTTTTGGGGAGTTACCAGTACAGTAACCATACCAGGAAGTACTTAATTTATTAAGCTACTGCTTTTCTTAATCTCAGTGGAGATATTTACTGATAAACAGCTACCTTCGCAGCATGTTCATGTCGTTCTAAATGAGCTTTTATCTCTCTCCCCTCACCACAAATCAGATTCTTCTGAGGAGTTCCCAGTACATTATCCTTTCCCCTGTGTAATTACCTTAACAAGCTCCAGCTGTTTTTATTCTCAGAAGGTTTACTCCCTGATATACAACTGCCTACCCCCTTCGTAAGTGCAGGTCCTAAATGAGCTTTATTCTCTGTTCCCTCACCACAATCCAGATTCTTTTGGGGAGTTTCCAGTACAGTAACCATACCAGGAAGTACTTAAATTATTAAGCTACTGCTTTTCTGAATCTCAGTGGAGATATTTACTGATAAACAGCTACCTAAGTAGCATGTTCATGTAGTTCCTAAATGAGCTTTTATCTCTCTCCCCTCACCACAAATCAGATTCTTGTGAGGAGTTCCCAGTACATTATCCTTTCCCCTGTGTAATTACCTTAACAAGCTCCAGCTGTTTTTATTCTCAGAAGGTTTACTCCCTGATATACAGCTGCCTACCCCATTCGTAAGTGCATGTCCTAAATGAGCTTTTTTCTCTGTTCCCTCACCACAATCCAGATTCTTTTGGGGAATTAATAGTACAGTAAACATACCAGGCAGTACTTAATTTATTAAGCTACTGCTTTTCTTAATCTCAGTGGAGATATTTACTGATAAACATCTACGTATGAAGCATGTTCATGTCGTTCCTAAATGAGCTTTTATCTCTCTCCCCTCACCACGAATCAGATTCTACTAAGGAGTTCCCAGTACATTATCCTTTCCCCTGTGTAATTACCTTAACAAGCTCCTGCTGTTTTTATTCTCAGAAGGTTTACTCCCTGATATACAGCTGCCTACCCCGTTCGTAAGTGCAGGTCGTAAATGAGCTTTTTTCTCTGTTCCCTCACCACAATCCAGATTCTTTTGGGGAGTTACCAGTACAGTAACCATACCAGGAAGTACTTAATTTATTAAGCTACTGCTTTTCTTAATCTCAGTGGAGATATTTACTTTTAAACAGCTACCTACGCTGCATGTTCATGTCGTTCCTAAATGAGCTTTTATCTCTCTCCCCTCACCACAAATCAGATTCTTCTGAGGAGTTCCCATTACATTATCCTTTCCCCTGTGTAATTACCTTAACAAGCTCCAGCTGTTTTTATTCTCAGAAGGTTTACTCCCTGATATACAGCTGCCTACCCCCTTCGTAAGTGCAGGTCGTAAATGAGCTTTTTTCTCTGTTCCCTCACCACAATCCAGATTCTTTTGGGGAGTTACCAGTACAGTAAAAATACCAGGAAGCACTTAATTCATTAAGCTACTGCTTTCCTTAATCACAGTGGAGATATTTACTGATAAACACCTACCTACGCAGCATGTTGATGTCGTTCCTAAATGAGCTTTTATCTCTCTCCCCTCACCACAAATCAGATTCTTCTGAGGAGTTCCCAGTTCATTATCCTTGCCCCTGTGTAATTACCTTAACAAGCTCCAGATGTTTTTATTCTCAGAAGGTTTACTCCCTGATATACAGCTGCCTACCCCCTTCGTAAGTGCAGGTCCTAAATGAGCTTTTTTCTCTGTTCCCTCACCACAATCCAGATTCTTTTGGGGAGTTACCAGTACAGTAACCATACCAGGAAGTACTTAATTTATTAAGCTACTGCATTTCTTAATCTCAGTGGAGATATTTACTGATAAACAGCTACCTACGCAGCATGTTCATGTCGTTCCTAAATGAGCTTTTATCTCTCTCCCCTCACCACAAATCAGATTCTTCTGAGGAGTTCCCAGTTCATTATCCTTTCCCCTGTGTAATTACCTTAACAAGCTCCAGCTGTTTTTATTCTCAGAAGATTTACTCCCTGATATACAGCTGCCTACCCCCTTCGTAAGTGCAGGTCCTAAATGAGCTTTTTTCTCTGTTCCCTCACCACAATCCAGATTCTTTTGGGGAGTTACCAGTACAGTAACCATACCAGGAAGTACTTAATTTATTAAGCTACTGCTTTTCTTAATCTCAGTGGAGATATTTACTGATAAACAGCTACCTACGCAGCATGTTCATGTCGTTCCTAAATGAGCTTTTATCTCTCTCCCCTCACCACAAATCAGATTCTTCTGAGGAGTTCCCCGTACATTATCCTTTCCCCTGTGTAATTACCTTAACAAGCTCCAGCTGTTTTTATTCTCAGAAGATTTACTCCCTGATATACAGCTGCCTTCCCCCTTCGTAATTGTAGGTCGTAAATGAGCTTTTTTCTCTGCCTCCTCACCACAATCCAGATTCTTTTGGGGAGTTACCAGTACAGTAACCATACCAGGAAGTACTTAATTTATTAAGCTACTGCTTTTCTTAATCGCAGTGGAGATATTTACTGATAAACAGCTATCTACGCAGCATGTTCATGTCGTTCCTAAATGAGCTTTTATCTCTCTCCCCTCACCACAAATCAGATTCTTCTGAGGAGTTCCCAGTACATTATCATTTCCCCTGTGTAATTACCTTACCAAGCTCCAGCTGTTTTTATTCTCAGAAGGTTTACTCCCTGATATACAGCTGCCTACCTGCTTCGTAAGTGCAGGTCCTAAATGAGCTTTTTTCTCTCTTCCCTCACCACAATCCAGATTCTTTTGGGGAGTTACCAGTACAATAACCATACCAGGAAGTACTGAATTTATTAAGCTACTGCTTTTCTTAATCTCAGTGGAGATATTTACTGATAAACAGCTACTTACGCAGCATGTTCATGTCGTTCCTAAATGAGCTTTTATCTCTCTCCCCTCACCACATATCTGATTCTTCTGAGGAGTTCCCAGTACATTATCCTTTCCCCTGTGCAATTACCTTAACAAGCTGCAGCTGTTTATATTCTCAGAAGGTTTACTCCCTGATATACAACTGCCTACCTCCTTCGTAAGTGCAGGTCCTAAATGAGCGTTTTTCTCTGTTCCCTCACCACAATCCAGATTCTTTTGGGGAGTTACCAATACAGTAACCATACCAGGAAGTACTTAATTTATTAGGCTACTGCTTTTCTTAATCTCAGTGGAGATATTTACTGATAAACAGCTACCTACGCAGCATGTTCATGTCGTTCCTAAATGAGCTTTTATCTCTCTCCCCTCACCACAAATCAGATTCTTCTGAGGAGTTCCCAGTTCATTATCCTTTCCCCTGTGTAATTACCTTAACAAGCTCCAGCTGTTTTTATTCTCAGAAGTTTTACTCCCTGATATACAGCTGCCTACCCCCTCGTAAGTGGAGGTCCTAAATGAGCTTTTTTCTCTGTTCCCTCACCACAATCCAGATTCTTTTGGGGAGTTACCAGTACAGTAACCATACCAGGAAGTACTTAATTTATTAAGCTACTGCTTTTCTTAATCTCAGTGGAGATATTTACTGATAAACAGCTACCTTCGCAGCATGTTCATGTCGTTCCTAAATGAGCTTTTATCTCTCTCCCCTCACCACAAATCAGATTCTTCTGAGGAGTTCCCAGTACATTATCCTTTCCCCTGTGTAATTACCTTAACAAGCTCCTGCTGTTTTTATTCTCAGAAGGTTTACTCCCTGATATACAGCTGCCTACCCCGTTCGTAAGTGCAGGTCGTAAATGAGCTTTTTTCTCTGTTCCCTCACCACAATCCAGATTCTTTTGGGGAGTTACCAGTACAGTAACCATACCAGGAAGTACTTAATTTATTAAGCTACTGCTTTTCTTAATCTCAGTGGAGATATTTACTTTTAAACAGCTACTTACGCTGCATGTTCATGTCGTTCCTAAATGAGCTTTTATCTCTCTCCACTCACCACAAATCAGATTCTTCTGAGGAGTTCCCATTACATTATCCTTTCCCCTGTATAATTACCTTAACAAGCTCCAGCTGTTTTTATTCTCAGAAGGTTTACTCCCTGATATACAGCTGCCTACCCCCTTCGTAAGTGCAGGTCGTAAATGAGCTTTTTTCTCTGTTCCCTCACCACAATCCAGATTCTTTTGGGGAGTTACCAGTACAGTAAAAATACCAGGAAGCACTTAATTCATTAAGCTACTGCTTTCCTTAATCACAGTGGAGATATTTACTGATAAACACCTACCTACGCAGCATGTTGATGTCGTTCCTAAATGAGCTTTTATCTCTCTCCCCTCACCAAAAATCAGATTATTCTGAGGAGTTCCCAGTTCATTATCCTTGCCCCTGTGTAATTACCTTAACAAGCTCCAGCTGTTTTTATTCTCAGAAGGTTTACTCCCTGATATACAGCTGCCTACCCCCTTCGTAAGTGCAGGTCCTAAATGAGCTTTTTTCTCTGTTCCCTCACCACAATCCAGATTATTTGGGGAGTTACCAGGACAGTAACCATACCAGGAAGTACTTAATTTATTAAGCTACTGCATTTCTTAATCTCAGTGGAGATATTTACTGATAAACAGCTACCTACGCAGCATGTTCATGTCGTTCCTAAATGAGCTTTTATCTCTCTCCCCTCACCACAAATCAGATTCTTCTGAGGAGTTCCCCATACATTATCCTTTCCCCTGTGTAATTACCTTAACAAGCTCCAGCTGTTTTTATTCTCAGAAGGTTTACTCCCTGATATAGAGGTGCCTACCCCCTTCGAAAATGCAGGTCCTAAATGAGCTTTTTTCTCTGTTCCCTCACCACAATCCAGATTCTTTTGGGGAGTTACCAGTACAGTAACCATACCAGGAAGTACTTAATTTATTAAGCTACTGCTTTTCTTAATCTCAGTGGAGATATTTACTGATAAACAGCTACCTTCGCAGCATGTTCATGTCGTTCTAAATGAGCTTTTACCTCTCTCCCCTCACCACAAATCAGATTCTTCTGAGGAGTTCCCAGTACATTATCCTTTCCCCTGTGTAATTACCTTAACAAGCTCCAGCTGTTTTTATTCTCAGAAGGTTTACTCCCTGATATACAACTGCCTACCCCCTTCGTAAGTGCAGGTCCTAAATGAGCTTTATTCTCTGTTCCCTCACCACAATCCAGATTCTTTTGGGGAGTTACCAGTACAGTAACCATACCAGGAAGTACTTAAATTATTAAGCTACTGCTTTTCTGAATCTCAGTGGAGATATTTACTGATAAACAGCTACCTAAGTAGCATGTTCATGTAGTTCCTAAAAGAGCTTTTATCTCTCTCCCCTCACCACAAATCAGATTCTTGTGAGGAGTTCCCAGTACATTATCCTTTCCCCTGTGTAATTACCTTAACAAGCTCCAGCTGTTTTTATTCTCAGAAGGTTTACTCCCTGATATACAGCTGCCTACCCCATTCGTAAGTGCATGTCCTAAATGAGCTTTTTTCTCTGTTCCCTCACCACAATCCAGTTTCTTTTGGGGAATTAATAGTACAGTAAACATACCAGGCAGTACTTAATTTATTAAGCTACTGCTTTTCTTAATCTCAGTGGAGATATTTACTGATAAACATCTACGTATGAAGCAGGTTCATGTCGTTCCTAAATGAGCTTTTATCTCTCTCCCCTCACCACGAATCAGATTCTACTAAGGAGTTCCCAGTACATTATCCTTTCCCCTGTGTAATTACCTTAACAAGCTCCTGCTGTTTTTATTCTCAGAAGGTTTACTCCCTGATATACAGCTGCCTACCCCGTTCGTAAGTGCAGGTCGTAAATGAGCTTTTTTCTCTGTTCCCTCACCACAATCCAGATTCTTTTGGTGAGTTACCAGTACAGTAACCATACCAGGAAGTACTTAATTTATTAAGCTACTGCTTTTCTTAATCTCAGTGGAGATATTTACTTTTAAACAGCTACCTACGCTGCATGTTCATGTCGTTCCTAAATGAGCTTTTATCTCTCTCCCCTCACCACAAATCAGATTCTTCTGAGGAGTTCCCATTACATTATCCTTTCCCCTGTGTAATTACCTTAACAAGCTCCAGCTGTTTTTATTCTCAGAAGGTTTACTCCCTGATATACAGCTGCCTACCCCCTTCGTAAGTGCAGGTCGTAAATGAGCTTTTTTCTCTGTTCCCTCACCACAATCCAGATTCTTTTGGGGAGTTAACAGTACAGTAAAAATACCAGGAAGCACTTAATTCATTAAGCTACTGCTTTCCTTAATCACAGTGGAGATATTTACTGATAAACACCTACCTACGCAGCATGTTGATGTCGTTCCTAAATGAGCTTTTATCTCTCTCCCCTCACCACAAATCAGATTCTTCTGAGGAGTTCCCAGTTCATTATCCTTGCCCCTGTGTAATTACCTTAACAAGCTCCAGATGTTTTTATTCTCAGAAGGTTTACTCCCTGATATACAGCTGCCTACCCCCTTCGTAAGTGCAGGTCCTAAATGAGCTTTTTTCTCTGTTCCCTCACCACAATCCAGATTCTTTTGGGGAGTTATCAGTACAGTAACCATACCAGGAAGTACTTAATTTATTAAGCTACTGCATTTCTTAATCTCAGTGGAGATATTTACTGATAAACAGCTACCTACGCAGCATGTTCATGTCGTTCCTAAATGAGCTTTTATCTCTCTCCCCTCACCACAAATCAGATTCTTCTGAGGAGTTCCCCATACATTATCCTTTCCCCTGTGTAATTACCTTAACAAGCTCCAGATGTTTTTATTCTCAGAAGATTTACTCCCTGATATACAGCTGCCTACCCCCTTCGTAAGTGCAGGTCCTAAATGAGCTTTTTTCTCTGTTCCCTCACCACAATCCAGATTCTTTTGGGGAGTTACCAGTACAGTAACCATACCAGGAAGTACTTAATTTATTAGGCTACTGCTTTTCTTAATCTCAGTGGAGATATTTACTGATAAACAGCTACCTAAGCAGCATGTTCATGTCGTTCCTAAATGAGCTTTTATCTCTCTCCCCTCACCACAAATCAGATTCTTCTGAGGAGTTCCCAGTTCATTATCCTTTCCCCTGTGTAATTACCTTAACAAGCTCCAGCTGTTTTTATTCTCAGAAGGTTTACTCCCTGACATACAGCTGCCTACCCCCTTCGTAAGTGTAGGTCGTAAATGAGCTTTTTTCTCTGTTCCCTCACCACAATCCAGATTCTTTTGGGGAGTTACCAGTACAGTAACCATACCAGGAAGTATTTAATTTATTTAGCTACTGCTTTTCTTAATCGCAGTGGAGATATTTACTGATAAAAAGGTACCTACGCAGCATGTTCATGTCGTTCCTAAATGAGCTTTTATCTCTCTCCCCTCACCACAAATCAGATTCTTCTGAGGAGTTCCCAGTACATTATCCTTTCCCCTGTGTAATTACCTTAACAAGCTCCAGCTGTTTTTATTCTCAGAAGGTTTACTCCCTGATATACAGCTGCCTACCTGCTTCGTAAGTGCAGGTCCTAAATGAGCTTTTTTCTCTCTTCCCTCACCACAATCCAGATTCTTTTGGGGAGTTACCAGTACAATAACCATACCAGGAAGTACTGAATTTATTAAGCTACTGCTTTTCTTAATCTCAGTGGAGATATTTACTGATAAACAGCTACTTACGCAGCATGTTCATGTCGTTCCTAAATGAGCTTTTATCTCTCTCCCCTCACCACATATCTGATTCTTCTGAGGATTTCCCAGTACATTATCCTTTCTCCTGTGTAATTACCTTAACAAGCTCCAGCTGTTTTTATTCTCAGAAGGTTTACTCCCTGATATAGAGGTGCCTACCCCCTTCGAAAATGCAGGTCCTAAATGAGCTTTTTTCTCTGTTCCCTCACCACAATCCAGATTCTTTTGGGGAGTTACCAGTACAGTAACCATACCAGGAAGTACTTAATTTATTAAGCTACTGCTTTTCTTAATCTCAGTGGAGATATTTACTGATAAACAGCTACCTTCGCAGCATGTTCATGTCGTTCTAAATGAGCTTTTATCTCTCTCCCCTCACCACAAATCAGATTCTTCTGAGGAGTTCCCAGTACATTATCCTTTCCCCTGTGTAATTACCTTAACAAGCTCCAGCTGTTTTTATTCTCAGTAGGTTTACTCCCTGATATACAACTGCCTACCCCCCTTCGTAAGTGCAGGTCCTAAATGAGCTTTATTCTCTGTTCCCTCACCACAATCCAGATTCTTTTGGGAGTTACCAGTACAGTAACCATACCAGGAAGTACTTAATTTATTAAGCTACTGCTTTTCTGAATCTCAGTGGAGATATTTACTGATAAACATCTGCGTATGAAGCATGTTCATGTCGTTCCTAAATGAGCTTTTATCTCTCTCCCCTCACCACGAATCAGATTCTACTAAGGAGTTCCCATTACTTCACCTTTTCCCCTGCTTAATTACCTTAACAAGCTCCAGCTGTTTTTTATTCTCAGAAGGTTTACTCCCTGATATACAGCTGCCTAACCCCTTCGTAAGTGCAGGTCCTAAATGAGCATTTTTCTCTGTTCCCTCACCATAATCCAGATTCTTTTGGGGTGTTACCAGTACAATAACCATACCAGGTAGTACTTAATTTATTAAGCTGCTGCTTTTCTTAATCTCAGGGGAGATATTGTCTGATAAACAGCTACATATGCAGCAAGTTCATGTCGTTCCTAAATGAGCTTTAATCTCTCTCCCCTCACCACAAATCAGATTCTTCTGAGGAGTTCCCAGTACATTATCCTTTCCCCTGTGTAATTACCTTAACAAGCTCCAGCTGCTTTTATTCTCAGACGTTTTAACTCCCTGATATGCAGCTGCCTACCCCCTTCGTATGTGTAGGTCCTAAATGAACTTTTTCTCTGTTCCCTCAACACAATCCAGATTCTTTTGGAGAGTTACCAGTACAGTAACCATACCAGGAAGTACTTAATTTATTAAGCTGCTGCTTTTCTTAATCTCAGAGGAGATATTTTCTGATAAACAGCTACATAGGCAGCAAGTTCATGTCGTTCCTAAATGAGCTTTAATCTCTCTCCCCTCACCACAAATCAGATTCTTCTGAGGAGTTCCCAGTACATTATCCTTTCCCCTGTGTAATTACCTTAACAAGCTCCAGCTGCTTTTATTCTCAGACGTTTTACTCCCTGATATGCAGCTGCCTACCCCCTTCGTATGTGTAGGTCCTAAATGAACTTTTTCTCTGTTCCCTCACCACAATCCAGATTCTTTTGGGGATTTACCAGTACAGTAACCATACCAGGAAGTACTTAATTTATTAAGCTACTGCTTTTTTTAATCTCAGTGGAGATATTTACTGATAAACAGCTACGTATGCAGCATGTTCATGTCGTTCCTAAATGAGCTTTTATCCCTTCCCCTCACCACAAATCAGATTCTTCTGAGGAGTTCCCAGTACTTCATCTTTTCCCCAGTTGAATTACCTTAACAAGCTCCAGCTGTTTTTATTCTCAGAAGGTTTACTCCCTGATATACAGCTGTCTACCCCCTTCGTAAGTACAGGTCCTAAATGAGCTTTTTTCTCTGTTCCCTCACCACAATCCAGATTCTTTTGGGGAGTTACCAGTACAGTAACCATACCAGGAAGTACTTAATTTATTAAGGTACTGCTTTTCTTAATCTCAGTGGAGATATTTACCTATAAACAGCTACCTACGCAGCATGTTCATGTCGTTCCTAAATCAGCTTTTATCTCTCTCCCCACACCACAAATCAGATTCTTCTGAGGAGTTCCCAGGACTTTATGCTTTCCCCTGTGTCATTACCTTAACAAGCTCCAGCTGTATTTATTCTCAGAAGGTTTTCTCCCTGATATACAGCTGCCTACCCGCTTCGTAAGTGCAGGTCCTAAATGAGCTTTTTTCTCTGTTCCCTCACCACAATCCAGATTCTTTTGGGGAGTTACCAGTACAGTAACCATACCAGGAAGTACTTAATTTATTAAGCTACTGCTTTTCTTAATGTCAGTGTAGATATTTACTGATAAACAGCTACGTACGCAGAATGTTCATGTCGTTCCTAAATGAGCTTTTATCTCTCTCCCCTCACCTCAAATCAGATTCTTCTGAGGAGTTCCCAGTACATTATCCTTTCCCCTGCGTAATTACCTTAACAAGCTTCAGCTGTTTTTTTTATCAGAAGGTTTACTCCCTGATATACAGCTGCCTACCCCCTTCGTAAGTGCAGATATTAATAAGCTTTTTTCTCTGTTCCCTCACCACAATCCAGATTCTTTTGGGGAGTTACCAGTACAGTAACCATACCAGGTAGTACTTAATTTATTAAGCTACTGCTTTTCTTAATCTCAGTGGAGATATTTACTGATAAACAGCTACCTATGCAGCATGTCCATGTCGTTCCTAAATGAGCTTTTATCTCTCTCCCCTCACCACAAATCAGATTCTTCTGAGGAGTTCCCAGTACTTTATCCTTTCCCCTGTGTAATTACCTTAACAAGCTCCAGCAGTTTTTATTCTCAGAAGGTTTACTCCCCTGATATAGAGCTGCCTACCCCCTTCGTAAGTGCAGGTCCTAAATGAGCTTTTTTTCTCTGTTCCCTCACCACAATCTAGATTCTTTTGGGGAGTTAGCAGTACAGTAACCATACCAGGAACTACTTAATTTATTAAGCTACTGCTTTTCTTAATCTCACTGGAGATATTTACTGATACACAGCTACCTACGCAGTATGTTCATGTCATTCCTAAATGAGGTTTATCTCTCTCCCCTCACCACAAATCAGATTCTTCTGAGGAGGTCCCAGTACAATATCCTTTCCCCTGTGTAATTACCTTAACAAGCTCCAGCTGTTTTTATTCTCATAAGGTTTACTCCCTGATAAACAGCTGCCTACCCCCTTTGTAAGTGCAGGTCTTAAATGAGCTTTTTTCTCTGTTCCCTCACCACAATCCAGATTCTTTTGGGGAGTTACCGGTACAGTATCCATACCAGGACGTACTTAATTTATTAAGCTACTGCTTTTCTTAATCTCAGTGGAGGTATTTACTGATAAACAGCTACGTATGCAGCATGTTCATGTGGTTCCTAAATGAGCTTTTATCTCTCTCCCCTCACCACGAATCATATTCTTCTTAGGAGTTCCCAGTACATTATCCTTTCCCCTGTGTAATTACCTTAACAAGCTCCAGCTCTTTTTATTCTCAGAACGTATACTCCCTGATATACAGCTGCCTACCCCCTTCCTAAGTGCAGGTCCTAAATGAGCTTTTTTCTCGGTTTCCTCACCACAATCCAGATTATTTTGGGAGTTACCAGTACAGTATCCATACAGGGAGTACTTAATTTATTAAGCTACTGCTTTTCTTAATCTCAGTGGAGATATTTCCTGATAAACAGCTACCTACGCAGCATGTTCATGTCGTTCCTAAATGAGCTTTTATCTCTCTCCCCTCACCACAAATCAGATTCTTCTGAGGAGTTCCCAGTTCATTATCCTTTCCCCTGTGTAATTACCTTAACAAGCTCCAGCTGTTTTTATTCTCAGAAGGTTTACTCCCTGACATACAGCTGCCTACCCCCTTCGTAAGTGTAGGTCGCAAATGAGCTTTTTTCTCTGTTCCCTCACCACAATCCAGATTCTTTTGGGGAGTTACCAGTACAGTAACCATACCAGGAAGTACTTAATTTATTAAGCTACTGCTTTTCTTAATCGCAGTGGAGATATTTACTGATAAAAAGGTACCTACGCAGCATGTTCATGTCGTTCCTAAATGAGCTTTTATCTCTCTCCCCCTCACCACAAATCAGATTCTTCTGAGGAGTTCCCAGTACATTATCCTTTCCCCTGTGTAATTACCTTAACAAGCTCCAGCTGTTTTTATTCTCAGAAGGTTTACTCCCTGATATACAGCTGCCTACCTGCTTCGTAAGTGCAGGTCCTAAATGAGCTTTTTTCTCTCTTCCCTCACCACAATCCAGATTCTTTTGGGGAGTTACCAGTACAATAACCATACCAGGAAGTACTGAATTTATTAAGCTACTGCTTTTCTTAATCTCAGTGGAGATATTTACTGATAAACAGCTACTTACGCAGCATGTTCATGTCGTTCCTAAATGAGCTTTTATCTCTCTCCCCTCACCATATATCTGATTCTTCTGAGGATTTCCCAGTACATTATCCTTTCTCCTGTGTAATTACCTTAACAAGCTCCAGCTGTTTTTATTCTCAGAAGGTTTACTCCCTGATATACAGGTGCCTACCCCCTTCGAAACTGCAGGTCCTAAATGAGCTTTTTTCTCTGTTCCCTCACCACAATCCAGATTCTTTTGGGGAGTTACCACTACAGTAACCATACCAGGAAGTACTTAATTTATTAAGCTACTGCTTTTCTTAATCTCAGTGGAGATATTTACTGATAAACAGCTACCTTCGCAGCATGTTCATGTCGTTCTAAA
>NW_025961103.1:0-28545 GCF_023159225.1 Perognathus longimembris pacificus
GATTGTGGTGAGGGGAGAGAGATAAAAGCTCATTAGGAACGACATGAACATGCTGCGTAGTTAGCTGTTTATCAGTAAATATCTCCACTGAGATTAAGAAAAGCAGTAGCATAATAAATTAAGTACTTCCTGGTATGGTTACTGTACTGGTAACTCCCCAAAAGAATCTGGATTGTGGTGAGGGAACAGAGAAAAAAGCTCATTTAGGACCTGCACTTACGAAGGGGGTAGGCAGCCGTATATCAGGGAGTAAACCTTCTGAGAATAAAAACGGCTGGAGCTTGTTAAGGTAATTACACAGGGGAAAGGATAATGTACAGGGAACTCCTCCGAAGAATCTGATTTGTGGTGAGGGGAGAGAGATAAAAGCTCTTTTATGAACGACATGAACATGCTGCGTAGGTAGCTGTTTATCAGTAAATATCTCCACTGAGATTAAGGAAAGCAGTAGCTTAATAAATTAAGTACTTCCTCGTATGGTTACTGTACTGGTAACTCCCCAAAAGAATCTGGATTGTGGTGAGGGAACAGAGAAAAAAGCTCATTTAGGGACCTGCACTTACGAAGGGGGTAGGCAGCTGTATATCAGGGAGTAAACCTTCAGAGAATAAAAAACAGCTGGAGCTTGTTAAGGTAATTACACAGGGGAAAAGATAATGTACTTGGAACAATTCAGAAGAATCTGATTTGTGGTGAGGGGAGAGAGATAAAAGCTCATTTAGGAACGACATGAACATGCTGCGTAGGTAGCTGTTTATCAGTAAATATCTCCACTAAGATTAAGAAAAGCAGTAGCTTAATAAATTAAGTATTTCCTGGTATGGTTACTGTACTGGTAACTCCCCAAAAGAATCTGGATTGTGGTGAGGGAACAGAGAAAAAGCTCATTTAGGACCTGCACTTACGAAGGGGGTAGGCAGCAGTATATCAGTGAGTAAACCTTCTGAGAATAAAAACAGCTGGAGTATGTTAAGGTAATTACACAGGGGAAAGGATAATATACTGGGTACTCTTCAGAAGAATCTGATTTGTGGTCAGGGGAGAGAGATAAAAGCTCATTAAGGAACGACATGAACCTGCTGCGGAGGTAGCAGTTTATCAGTAAATATCTCCACTGAGATTAAGAAAAGCAGTAGCTTAATGAATTAAGTATTCCTGGTATGGTTACTGTACTGGTAACTCCCCAAAAGAATCTGGATTGTGGTCAGGGAACAGAGAAAAATGCTCATTTAGTACCTGCTCTTACGAAGGGTGTAGGCAGCTGTATATCAAGGAGTAAACCTTCTGAGAATAAAAACAGCTGGAGCTTGTTAAGGTAATTGCAGATGGGAAAGGATAATGTACTGGGAACTCCTCAGAAGAATCTGACTTTGTGGTGAGGGGAGAGAGATAAAAGCTCATTTACAAGGACATGAACATGCAGCGTAGGTAGCTGTTTATCAGTAAATATCTCCACTGAAATTTTGAAAAGCAGTAGCTTAATAAATTAAGTACTTCCTGGTATGGTTACTGTACTGGTAAATCCCCAAAAGAATCTGGATTGTGGTGAGGGAACAGAGAAAAAGCTCATTTAGGACCTGCACTTACGAAGGGGGTAGGCAGCATTATATCAGTGAGTAAACCTTCTGAGAATAAAAAGAGCTGGAGTATGTTAAGGTAATTACACAGGGGAAAGGATAATATACTGGGTACTCTTCAGAAGAATCTGATTTGTGGTGAGGGGAGAGAGATAAAAGCTCATTAAGGAACGACATGAACCTGCTGCGGAGGTAGCTGTTTATCAGTAAATATCTCCACTGAGATTAAGAAAAGCAGTAGCTTAATGAATTAAGTATTCCTGGTATGGTTACTGTACTGGTACCTCCCCAAAAGAATCTGGATTGTGGTCAGGGAACAGAGAAAAATGCTCATTTAGTACCTGCTCTTACGAAGGGTGTAGGCAGCTGTATATCAGGGAGTAAACCTTCTGAGAATAAAAACAGCTGGAGCTTGTTAAGGTAATTGCAGATGGGAAAGGATAATGTACTGGGAACTCCTCAGAAGAAACTGATTTGTGGTGAGGGGAGAGAGATAAAAGCTCATTTACAAGGACATGAACATGCTGCGTAGGTAGCTGTTTATCAGTAAATATCTCCACTGAAATTATGAAAAGCAGTAGCTTAATAAATTAAGTACTTCCTGGTATGGTTACTGTACTGGTAAATCCCCAAAAGAATCTGGATTGTGGTGAGGGAACAGAGAAAACAGCTCATTTAGGACCTGCACTTACGAAGGGGTTAGGCAGTTGTATATCAGGGAGTAAACCATCTGAGAATAAAAACAGCTGGAGCATGTTAAGGTAATTACACAGGGGAAAGGATAATGTACTGGGGAAATCCTCAGAAGAATCTGATTTGTGGTGAGGGGAGAGAGATAAAAGCTCATTTAGGAACGACATGAACATGCTGCGTAGGTAGCTGTTTATCAGTAAATATCTCCACTGAGATTAGGAAAAGCAGTAGCTTAATAAATTAAGTACTTCCTGGTATGGTTACTGTACTGGTAACACACCAAAAGAATCTGGATTTTGGTGAGGGAGCAGAGAAAAAAGCTCATTTAGGACCTGCACTTACGAAGGGGGTAGGAAGCTGTATATCAGGGAGTAAACCTTCTGAGAATAAAAACAGCTGGAGCTTGTTAAGGTAATTACACAGGGGAAAGGATAATGTACCGGGAACACCTCAGAAGAATCAGATTTGTGGTGAGGGGAGAGAGATAAAAGCTCATTTAGGAACGACATGAACTTGCTGCATAGGTGGCTGTTCATCAGTAAATATCCCCCAAAAAAATCTGGATTGTGGTGAGGAACAGAGTAAAAAGCTCATTTAGGACCTGCACTTACGAAGGGGGTAGGCAGCTGTATATCAGGGAGTAACCTTCTGAGAATAAAAACAGCTGGAGCTTGTTAAGGTAATTACACAGGGGAAAGCATAATGTACTGGGAACTCCTCAGAAGAATCTGATTTGTGCTGAGGGGAGAGAGATAAAAGCTCATTTAGGAACGACATGAACATGCTGCGTAGGTAGCTGTTTATCAGTAAATACTCCACTGAGATTAAGAAAAGCAGTAGCTTAATAAATTAAGTACTTCCTGGTATGGTCACTGTACTGGTAACTCCCAAAAAGAATCTGGATTGTGGTGAGGGAACAGAGAAAAAAGCTCATATTGGACCTGCACTTACGAAGGGGGTAGGCAGCTGTATATCAGGGAGTAAACCTTCTGAGAATAAAAACAGCTGCAGCTTGTTAAGGTAATTACACAGGGGAAAGGATAATGTACTGGGAACTCCTCAGAAGAATCTGATTTGTGGTGAGGGGAGAGAGATAAAAGCTCATTTAGGAACGACATGAACATGCTGCATAGTAGCTGTTTATCAGTAAATATCTCCACTGAGATTAAGAAAAGCAGTAGCTTAATAAATTAAGTACTTCCTGGTATGGTTACTGTACTGGTAACTCCCCAAAAGAATCTGGATTTGTGGTGAGGGAACAGAGAAAAAAGCTCATTAGGACATGCACATATGAAGGGGGTAGGCAGCTGTATATCAGGGAGTAAACCTTCTGAGAATAAAAACAGCAGGAGCTTGTTAAGGTAAATACACAGGAGAAAGGATAATGTACTGGGAACTCCTCAGAAGAATCTGATTTGTGGTGAGGGGAGAGAGATAAAAGCTCATTTAGGAACGACATGAACATGCTGCATAGGTGGCTGTTCATCAGTAAATATCCCCCAAAAAAATCTGGATTGTGGTGAGGGAACAGAGTAAAAAGCTCATTTAGGACCTGCACTTACGAAGGGGGTAGGCAGCTGTATATCAGGGAGTAAACCTTCTGAGAATAAAAACAGCTGGAGCTTGTTAAGGTAATTACACAGGGAAAGCATAATGTACTGGGAACTCCTCAGAAGAATCTGATTTGTGCTGAGGGGAGAGAGATAAAAGCTCATTTAGGAACGACATGAACATGCTGCGTAGTTAGCTGTTTATCAGTAAATATCTCCACTGAGATTAAGAAAAGCAGTAGCTTAATAAATTAAGTACTTCCTGGTATGGTTACTGTACTGGTATCTCCCCAAAAGAATCTGGATTGTGCTGAGGGAACAGAGAAAATAAGCTCATTTAGGAACTGCACCTCCGAAGGGGTAGGCAGTTGTATATCAGGGAGTAAACCTTCTGAGAATAAAAACAGCTGGACCTTGTTAAGGTAATTACACAGGGGAAAGGATAATGTACTGGGAACTCCTCAGATGAATCTGATTTGTGGTGAGGGGAGAGAGATAAAAGCTCATTTAGGAATGACATGAACATGCTGCGTAGGTAGCTGTTTATCAGTAAATATCTCCACTGAGATTAAGAAAAGCAGTAGCTTAATACATTAAGTACTTCCTGGTAAGGTTACTGTACTAGTAACTCCTCAAAAGAATCTGGATTGTGGTGAGGGAACAGAGAAAAAAGCTCATTTAGGACCTGCACTTACGAAGGGGGTTGGCAGCTGTATATCAGGGAGTAAACGTTCTAAGAATAAAAACAGCTGCAGCTTGTTAAGGTAATTACACAGGGGAAAGGATAATGTACTGGGAACTCCTCAGAAGAATCTGATTTGTGGTGAGGGGAGAGAGATAAAAGCTCATTTATGAACGACATGAACATGCTGCGTAGGTAGCTGTTTATCAGTAAATATCTCCACTGAGATTAAGAAAAGCAGTAGCTTAATAAATTAAGTACTTCCTGGTATGGTTACTGTACTGGTAACTCCCCAAAAGAATCTGGATTGTGGTGAGGGAACAGAGAAAAAAGCTCATTTAGGAACTGCACCTACGAAGGGGATAGGCAGTTGTATATCAGGAGTAAACCTTCTGAGAATAAAAACAGCTGGAGCTTGTTAAGGTAATTACACAGGGGAAAGGATAATGTACTGGGAACTCCTCAGAAGATTCTGATTTGTGTTGAGGGGAGAGAGATAAAAGCTCATTTAGGAACGACATGAACATGCTGCGTAGGTAGCTGTTTATCAGTAAATATCTCCACTGAGATTAAGAAAAGCAGTAGCTTAATAAATTAAGTACTTCCTGGTAAGGTTACTGTACTGGTAACTCCCCAAAAGAATCTGGATTGTGGTGATGGAAGAGTTAAAAAAGCTCATTTAGGACCTTCACTTATGAAGGGGGTAGGCAGCTGTATATCAGGGAGTAAACCTTCTGAGAATAAAAACAGCTGGAGCTTGTTAAGGTAATTACACAGGGGAAAGGATAATGTACTGGGAACTCCTCAGAAGAATCTGATTTGTGGTGAGGGGAGAGAGATAAAAGCTCATTTAGGAACGACATGACTTGCTGCTTGCTTAGCTGTTTATCAGTAAATATCTCCACTGAGATGAAGAAAAGCAGTAGCTTAATAAATTAAGTACTTTCTGGTATGGTTACTGTACTGGTAACTCCCCAAAAGAATCTGGATTGTGGTGAGGGAACAGAGAAAAAAGCTCATTTAGGACCTGCACTTACGAAGGGGGTAGGCAGCTGTATATCAGGGAGTAAACCTTCTGAGAATAAAAACAGCTGGAGCTTGTTAAGGAAAATTACACCGGGGAAAGGATAATGTACTGGGAACTCCTCAGAAGAATCTGATTTGTGGTGAGGGGAGAGAGATAATAGCTCATTTAGGAACGACATGAACATCCTGCGTACATAGCTGTTTATCAGTAAATATCTCCACTGAGATTAAGAAAGCAGTAGCTTAATAAATTAAGTACTTCCTGGTATGGTTACTGTACTGGTAACTCCCTAAAAGAATCTGGATTGTGGTGAGGGAACAGAGAAAAAAGCTCATTTAGGACATGCACTTACGAAGGGGGTAGGCAGCTGTATATCAGGGAGTAAACCTTCTGAGAATAAAAACAGCTGGAGCTTGTTAAGGAAATTACACAGGGGAAAGGATAATGTACTGGGAACTCCTCAGAAGAATCTGATTTGTGGTGAGGGGAGAGAGATAATAGCTCATTTAGGAACGACATGAACATCCTGCGTACATAGCTGTTTATCAGTAAATATCTCCACTGAGATTAAGAAAAGCAGTAGCTTAATAAATTAAGTACTTCCTGGTATGGTTACTGTACTGGTAACTCCCCAAAAGAATCTGGATTGTGGTGAGGAAACAGAGAAAAAAGGTCATTTAGGACCTGCACTTACGAAGGGGATAGGCAGCTGTATATCACGGAGTAAACCTTCTGAGAATAAAAACAGCTGGAGCTTGTTACGGTAATTACACAGGGGAAAGGATAATGTTCTGGGAACTCCTCAGAAGAATCTGATTCGTGGTGAGTGGAGAGAGATAAAAGAAAATTTAGGAACGACATGAACATGCTGCCTAGGTAGCTGTTTTATCAGTAAATATCTCCACTGAGATTAAGAAAAGCAGTAGCTTAATAAATTAAGTACTTCCTGGTATGGTTACTGTACTGGTAACTCCCCAAAAGAATCTGGATTGTGGTGAGGGAACAGAGAAAAAAGCTCATTTATGACGTGCACTTACCAAGGGGGTAGGCAGCTGTATATCAGGGAGTAAACCTTCTGAGAATAAAAACAGCTGGAGCTTGTTAAGGTAATTACAAAGGGGAAAGGATAATGTACTGGGAACTCCTCAGAAGAATCTGATTTGTGGTGAGGGGAGAGAGATAAAAGCTCATTTAGGAACGACATGAACATGCTGCGTAGGTAGCTGTTTATCAGTAAATATCTCCACTGAGATTAAGAAAAGCAGTAGCTTAATAAATTAAGTACTTCCAGGTATGGTTACTGTACTGGTAACTCCCAAAATAATCGGGATTGTGGTGAGGGAACAGAGAAAAAAGCTCATTTAGGACCTGCACTTACGAAGGGGGTAGGCAGCTGTATATCAGGGAGTAAACCTTCTGAGAATAAAAACAGCTGGAGCTTGTTAAGGTAATTACACAGGGGAAAGTATAATGTACTGGGAACTCTTCAGAAGAATCTGATTTGTGGTGAGAGGAGAGAGATAAAAGCTCATTTAGGAACGACATGAACATGCTGCATAGGTGGCTGTTCATCAGCAAATATCCCCCAAAAAAATCTGGATTGTGGTGAGGGAACAGAGAAAAAAGCTCATTTAGGACCTGCACTTATGAAGAGGGAAGGCAGCTGTATATCAGGGAGTAAACCTTCTGAGAATAAAAACAGCTGGAGCTTGTTAAGGTAATTACACGGGGAAAAGGATAATGTACTGGGAACTCCTCAGAAGAATCTGATTTGTGTTGAGGGGAGAGAGATAAAAGCTAATTTAGGAACGACATGAACATGCTGCGTAGGTAGCTGTTTATCAGTAAATATCTCCACTGAGATTAAGAAAAGCAGTAGCTTAATATATTAAGTACTTCCTGATATGTTTACTGTACTGGTAACTCCCCAAAAGAATCTGGATTGTGGTGAGGGAACAGAGAAAAAAGCTCATTTAGGACCTGCACTTACGAAGGGTGTAGGCAGCTGTATATCAGGGAGTAAACCTTCTGAGAATAAAAACAGCTGGAGCTTGTTAAGGAAATTATACAGGGGAAAGGATAATGTACTGGGAACTCCTCAGAAGAATCTGATTTGTGGTGAGGGGAGAGAGATAAAAGCTAATTTAGGAACGACATGAACATGCTGCGTAGGTAGCTGTTTATCAGTAAATATCTCCACTGAGATTAAGAAAAGCAGTAGCTTAATAAATTCAGTACTTCCTGATATGGTTACTGTACTGGTAACTCCCAAAAAGAATCTGGATTGTGGTGAGGGAACAGAGAAAAAAGCTCATTTAGGAACTGCACTTACGAAGGGGGTAGGCAGTTGTATATCAGGGAGTAAACCTTCTGAGAATAAAAACAGCTGGAGCTTGTTAAGGTAATTACACAGGGGAAAGGATAATGTACTGGGAACTCCTCAGAAGAATCTGATTTGTGGTGAGGGGAGAGAGATAAAAGCTCATTTAGGAACGACATGAACATGCTGCGTAGGTAGCTGTTTATCAGTAAATATCTCCACTGAGATTAAGAAAAGCAGTAGCTTAATAAATTAAGTACTTCTTGGTATGGTTACTGTACTGGTAACTCCCCAAAAGAATCTGGATTGTGATGATGGAACAGAGAAAAAAGCTCATTTAGGACCTGCACTTACGAAGGGGGTAGGCAGTTGTATATCAGGGAGTACACCTTCTGAGAATAAAAACAGCTGGAGCTTGTTAAGGTAATTACACATGGGAAGGGATAATGTACTGGGAACTCCTCAGAAGAATCTGATTTGTGGTGAGGGGAGAGAGATAAAAGCTCATTTATGAACGACATGAACATGCTGCGTAGGTAGGTGTTCATCAGTAAATATCTCCACTTAGATTAAGAAAAGCAGTAGCTTAATAAATTAAGTACTTCCTGGTATTCTTACTGTACTGGTAACTCGCCAAAAGAATCTGGATTGTGGTGAGGGAACAGAGAAAAAAGCTCATTTAGGACCTGCACTTACGAAGGGGGTAGGCAGCTGTATATCAGGGAGTAAACCTTCTGAGAATAAAAACAGCTGGAGCTTGTTAAGGTAATTACACAGGGGAAAGGATAATGTACTGGGAACTCCTCAGAAGAATCTGATTTGTGGTGAGGGGAGAGAGATAAAAGCTCATTTAGGAACGACATGAACATGCTGCGTAGGTAGCTGTTTATCAGTAAATATCTCCACTGAGATTAAGAAAAGCAGTAGCTTAATAAATTAAGTACTTCCTGGTACGGTTACTGTACTGATAACTCCCCAAAAGATTCAGGATTGTGGTGAGGGAACAGAGAAAAAAGCTCATTTAGGACCTGCACTTACGAAGGGGGTAGGCAGCTGTATATCAGGGAGTAAACCTTCTGAGAATAAAAACAGCTGGAGCTTGTTAAGGTAATTACACAGGGGAAAGGATAATGTGCTGGGAACTCCTCAGAAGAATCTGATTTGTGGTGAGGGGAGAGAGATAAAAGCTAAATTAGGAACGACATGAACATGCTGCGTAGGTAGCTGTTTATCAGTAAATATCTCCACTGAGATTAAGAAAAGCAGTAGCTTCACAAATTAAGTACTTCCTGGTGTGGTTACTGTACTGGTAATTCCCCAAAAGAATCTGGATTGTGGTGAGGGAACAGAGAAAAAAGCTCATTTAGGACCTGCACTTACGAAGGGGGTAGGCAGCTGTATATCAGGGAGTAAACCTTCTGAGAATAAAAACAGCTGGAGCTTGTTAAGGTAATTACACAGGGGAAAGGATAATGTACTGGGAACTCCTCAGAAGAATCTGATTTGTGGTGAGGGGAGAGAGATAAAAGCTAATTTAGGAACGACATGAACATGCTGCGTAGGTAGCTGTTTATCAGTAAATATCTCCACTGAGATTAAGAAAAGCAGTAGCTTAATAAATTAAGTACTTCCTGATATGGTTACTGTACTGGTAACTCCCAAAAGAATCTGGATTGTGGTGAGGGAACAGAGAATAAAGCTCATTTAGGACCTGCACTTATGAAGAGGGTAGGCAGCTGTATATCAGGGACTAAACCTTCTGAGAATAAAAACAGCTGGAGCTTGTTAAGGTAATTACACAGGCGAAAGGATAATGTACTGGGAACTCCTCAGAAGAATCTGATTTGTGGTTAGGGGAGAGAGATAAAAGCTCATTTAGGAACGACATGAACATGCTGCGTAGGTAGCTGTTTATCAGTAAATATCTCCACTGAGATTAAGAAAAGCAGTAGCTTAATAAATTAAGTACTTCCTGTTATGGTTCCTGTACTGGTAACTCCCCAAAAGAATCTGGATTGTGGTGAGGGAACAGAGAAAAAAGCTCATTTAGGAACTGCACTTACGAAGGGGGTAGGCAGTTGTATATCAGGGAGTAAACCTTCTGAGAATAAAAACAGCTGGAGCTTGTTAAGGTAATAACACAGGGGAAAGGATAATGTACTGGGAACTCCTCAGAAGAATCTGATTTGTGGTGAGGGGAGAGAGATAATAGCTCATTTAGGAACGACATGAACATGCTGCGTAGGTAGCTGTTTATCAGTAAATATCTCCACTGAGATTAAGAAAAGCAGTAGCTTAATAAATTAAGTACTTCCTGGTATGGTTACTGTACTGGTAACTCCCCAAAAGAATCTGGATTGTGGTGAGGGAACAGAGAAAAAAGCTCATTTAGGACCTGCACTTACGAAGGGGTAGGCAGCTGTATATCAGGGAGTAAACCTTCTGAGAATAAAAACAGCTGGAGCTTGTTAAGGTAATTACACAGGGGAAAGGATAATGTACTGGGAACTCCTCAGAAGAATCTGATTTGTGGTGAGGGGAGAGAGATAAAAGCTCATTTAGGAACGACATGAACATGCTGCGTAGGTAGCTGTTTATCAGTAAATATCTCCACTGAGATTAAGAAAAGCAGTAGCTTAATAAATTAAGTACTTCCTGGTATGGTTACTGTACTGGTAACTCCCAAAAACAATCTGGATTGTGGTGAGGGAACAGAGAAAAAAGCTCATTTAGGACCTGCACTTACAAAGAGGGTAGGCAGCTGTATATCAGGGAGTAAACCTTCTGAGAATCAAAACAGCTGGAGCTTGTTAAGGTAATTACACAGGGGAAAGGATAATGTACTGGGAACTCCTCAGAAGAATCTGATTTGTGGTGAGGGGAGAGAGATAAAAGCTCATTTAGGAACGACATGAACATGCTGCGTAGGTAGCTGTTTACCAGTAAATATCTCCACTGAGATTAAGAAAAGCAGTAGCTTAATAAATTAAGTACTTCCTGGTATGGTTACTGTACTGGTAACTCCCCAAAAGAATCTGGATTGTTGTGAGGGAACAGAGAAAAAAGCTCATTTAGGACCTGCACTTACGAAGGGGGTAGGCAGCTGTATATCAGGGAGTAAACCTTCTGAGAATAAAAACAGCTGGAGCTTGTTAAGGTAATTACACAGGGGAAAGGATAATGTACTGGGAACTCCTCAGAAGAATCTGATTTGTGGTGAGGGGAGAGAGATAAAAGCTCATTTAGGAAAGACATGAACATGCTGGGTAGGTAGCTGTTTATCAGTAAATATCTCCACTGAGATTAAGAAAAGCAGTAGCTTAATAAATTAAATACATCCTGGTATGGTTACTGTACTGGTAACTCCCAAAAAGAATCTGGATTGTGGTGAGGGAACAGAGAAAAAAGCTCATTTAGGACCTGCACTTACGAAGAGGGTAGGCAGCTGTATATCAGGGAGTAAACCTTCTGAGAATAAAAAAAGCTGGAGCTTGTTAAGGTAATTACACAGGAGAAAGGATAATGTACTTGGAACTCCTCAGAAGAATCTGATTTGTGGTGAGGGGAGAGAGATAAAAGCTCATTTAGGAACGCCATGGACATGCTGCGTAAGTAGGAATTTATCAGTAAATATCTCCACTGAGATTAAGAAAAGCAGTAGCTTAATAAATTAAGTACTTCCTGGTATGGTTACTGTACTGGTAACTCCCAAAAGAATCTGGATTGTGGTGAGGGAACAGAGAAAAAAGCTCATTTAGGACCTGCACTTACGAAGGGGGTAGGCAGCTGTATATCAGGGAGTAAACCTTCTGAGAATAAAAACAGCTGGAGCTTGTTAATGTAATTACACAGGGAAAGGATAATGTACTGGGAACTCCTCAGAAGAATCTGATTTGTGGTGAGGGGAGAGAGATAAAAGCTCATTTAAGAACGACATGAACATGCTGCGTAGGTAGCTGTTTATCAGTAAATATCTCCACTGAGATTAAGAAAAGCAGTAGCTTAATAAATTAAGTACTTCCTGGTATGGTTACTGTACTGGTAACTCCCAAAAGAATCTGGATTGTGGTGAGGGAACAGAGAAAAAAGCTCATTTAGGACCTGCACTTACTAAGAGGGTAGGCAGCTGTATATCAGGCAGTAAACCTTCTGAGAATAAAAACAGCTGGAGCTTGTTAAGGTAATTACACAGGGGAAAGGATAATGTACTGGGAACTCCTCAGAAGAATCTGATTTGTGGTGAGGGGAGAGAGATAAAAGCTCATTTAGGAACGACATGAACATGCTGCGTAGGTAGCTGTTTATCAGTAAATATCTCCACTGAGATTAAGAAAAGCAGTAGCTTAATAAAGTAAGTACTTCCTGGTATGGTTACTGTACTGGTAACTCCCCAAAAGAATCTGGATTGTGGTGAGGGAACAGAGAAAAAAGCTCATTTAGGACCTGCACTTATGAAGGGGGTAGGCAGCTGTATAACAGGGAGTAAACCTTCTGAGAATAAAAACAGCTGGAGCTTGTTAAGGTAATTACACAGGGGAAAGGATAATGTACTGGGAACTCCTCAGAAGAATCTGATTTGTGGTGAGGGGAGAGAGATAAAAGCTCATTTAGGAACGACATGAACATGCTGCGTAGGTAGCTGTTTATCAGTAAATATCTCCACTGAGATTAAGAAAAGCAGTAGCTTAATAAATTAAGTACTTCCTGGTATGGTTACTGTACTGGTAACTCCCCAAAAGAATCTGTATTGTGGTGAGGGAACAGAGAAAAAAGCTCATTTAGGACCTGCACTTACGAAGGGGGTAGGCAGCTGTATATCAGGGAGTAAACCTTCTGAGAATAAAAGCAGCTGGAGCTTGTTAAGGTAATTACACAGGGGAAAGGATAATGTACTGGGAACTCCTCAGAAGAATCTGATTTGTGGTGAGGGGAGGAGATAAAAGCTCATTTAGGAACGACATGAACATGCTGCGTGCTTAGCTGTTTATCAGTAAATATCTCCACTGAGATTAAGAAAAGCAGTAGATTAATAAATTAAGTACTTCCTGGTATGGTTACTGTACTGGTAACTCCCCAAAAGAATCTGGATTGTGGTGAGGGAACAGAGAAAAAAGCTCATTTAGGACCTGCACTTACGAAGGGGGTAGGCAGCTGTATATCAGGGAGTAAACTTCTGAGAATAAAAACAGCTGGAGCTTTTTAAGGTAATTACACAGGGGAACGGATAATGTACTGGGAACTCCTCAGAAGAATCTGATTTGTGGTGAGGGGAGAGAGATAAAAGCTCATTTAGGAACGACATGAACATGCTGCGTAGGTAGCTGATTATCAGTAAATATCTCCACTGAGATTAAGAAAAGCAGTAGCTTAATAATTTAAGTACTTCCTCGTATGGTTACTGTACTGGTAACTCCCCAAAGAATCTGGATTGTGGTGAGGGAACAGAGAAAAAAAACCTCATTTGGGACCTGCACTTACGAAGGGGGTAGGCAGCTGTATATCAGGGAGTAAACCTTCTGAGAATAAAAACAGCTGGAGCTTGTTAAGGTAATTACACAGGGGAAAGGATAATGTACTGGGAACTCCTCAGAAGAATCTGATTTGTGGTGAGGGGAGAGAGATAAAAGCTCCTTTAGGAACGACATGAACATACTGCGTCGGTAGCTGTTTATCAGTAAATATCTCCACTGAGATTAAGAAAAGCAGTAGCTTAATAAATTAAGTACTTCCTGGTATGGTTACTGTACTGGTAACTCCCCAAAGGAATCTGGATTGTGGTGAGGGAACAGAGAAAAAAGCTCATTTAGGACCTGCACTTACGAAGGGGGTAGGCAGCTGTATATCAGGGAGTAAGCTTCTGAGAATAAAAACAGCTGGAGCTTGTTAAGGTAATTACACAGGGGAAAGGAGAATGTACTGGGTACTCTTCAGAAGAATCTGATTTGTGGTGAGGGGAGAGAGATAAAAGCTCATTTAGGAACGACATGAACATGCTGCGTAGGTAGCTGTTTATCAGTAAATATCTCCACTGAGATTAAGAAAAGCAGTAGCTTAATGAATTAAGTACTTCCTGGTATGGTTACTGTACTGGTAACTCCCCAAAAAAATCTGGATTGTTTTGAGGGAACAGAGAAAAAAGCTCATTTAGGACCTGCACTTACGAAGGGGGTAGGCAGCTGTATATCAGGGAGTAAACTTCTGAGAATAAAAACAGATGGAGCTTGTTAAGGTAATTACTAAGGGGAAAGGATAATGTACTGGGTACTCTTCAGAAGAATCTGATTTTGGTGAGGGGAGAGAGATAAAAGCTCATTTAGGAACGACATGAACATGCTGCGTAGGTAGCTGTTTATCAGTAAATATCTCCACTGAGATTAAGAAAAGCAGTAGCTTAATAAATTAAGTACTTCCTGGTATGTTTACTGTACTGGTAACTCCCCAAAAGAATCTGGATTGTGGTGAGGGAACAGAGAAAAAAGCTCATTTAGGAACTGGACTTACGAAGGGGGTAGGCAGCTGTATATCAGGGAGTAAACCTTCTGAGAATAAAAACAGCTGGAGCTTGTTAAGGTAATTACACAGGGGAAAGGATAATGTACTGGGAACTCCTCAGAAGAATGTGATTTGTGGTGAGGGGAGAGAGATAAAAGCTCATTTAGGAACGACATGAACATGCTTCGTACGTAGCTGTTTATCAGTAAATATCTCCACTGAGATTAAGAAAAGCAGTAGCTTAATAAATTAAGTACTTCCTGGAATGGTTACTGTACTGGTAACTACCCAAAAGAACCTGGATTGTAGTGAGGGTACAGAGATAAAAGCTCATTTAGGACCTGCAGTTACGAAGGGGGTAGGCAGCTGTATATCAGGGAGTAAACCTTCTGAGAATAAAAAGAACTGGAGCTTGTTAAGGTAATTACACAGGGGAAAGGATAATGTACTGGGAACTCCTCAGAAGAATCTGATTTGTGGTGAGAGGAGAGAGATAAAAGCTCATTTCGGAATGACATGAACATGCTGCGTAAGTAGCTGTTTATCAGTAAATATCTCCAATAAGATTAAGAAAAGCAGTAGCTTAATAAATTAAGTACTTCCTGGTATGGTTACTGTACTGGTAACTCCCCAAAAGAATCTGGATTGTGGTGAGGGAACAGAGAAATAGCTGATTTAGGACCTGCACTTACAAAAGGGGTAGGAAGGTGTATCTCAGGAAGTAAACCTTCTGAGAATAAAAACTGCTGGAGCATGTTAAGGTAATTACTCAGGGGAAAGGATAATGTACTGGGAAATCCACAGAAGAATCTGATTTGTGGTGAGTGGAGAGAGATAAAAGCTCATTTAGGAACGACATGAACATGCTGCGTAGGTAGCTGTTTATCAGTAAATATCTCCACTGAGATTAAGAAAAGCAGTAGCTTAATAAATTAAGTACTTCCTGGTATGGTTACTGTACTGGTAACTCCCCAAAAGAATCTGGATTGTGGTGAGGGAACAGAGAAAAAAGGCTCATTTATGACCTGCACTTACGAAGGGGGTAGGCAGCTGTATATCAGGGAGTAAACATTCTGAGAATAAAAACAGCTGGAGCTTGTTAAGGTAATTACACAGGGGAAAGGTTAATGTACTGGGAACTTCTCAGAAGAATCTGATTTGTGGTGAGGGGAGAGAGATAAAAGCTCCTTTAGGAACGACATGAACATGCTGCGTAGGTAGTTGTTTATCAGTAAATATCTCCACTGAGATTAAGAAAAGCAGTAGCTTAATAAATTAAGTACTTCCTGGTATGGTTACTGTACTGGTAACTCCCCAAAAGAATCTGGATTGTGGTGAGGGACCAGAGAAAAAAGCTCATTTAGGACCTGCACTTACGAAGGGGGTAGGCAGCTGTATATCAGGGAGTAAACATTCTGAGAATAAAAACAGCTGGACTTGTTAAGGTAATTACACAGGGGAAAGGATAATGTACTGGGAACTCCTCAGAAGAATCTGATTTGTGGTGAGGGGAGAGAGATAAAAGCTCATTTAGGAACGACATGAACATGCTGCGTACGTAGCTGTTTATCAGTAAATATCTCCACTGAGATTAAGAAAAGCAGTAGCTTAATAAATTAAGTACTTCCTGGTATGGTTACTGTACTGGTAACTCCCCAAAAGAATCTGGATTGTGGTGAGGGAACAGAGAAAAAAGCTCATTTAGGACCTGCACTTACGAAGGGGGTAGGCAGCTGTATATCAGGGAGTAAACCTTCTGAGAATAAAAACAGCTGGAGCTTGTGAAGTAATTACTCAGGGGAAAGGATAATGTACTGGGAACTCCTCAGAAGAATCTGATTTGTGGTGAGGGGAGAGAGATAAAAGCTCATTTAGGAACGACTTGAACATGCTGCGTAGGTAGCTGTTTATCAGTAAATATCTCCACTGAGATTAAGAAAAGCAGTAGCTTAATAAATTAAGAACTTCCTGGTATGGTTACTGTACTGGTAACTCCCCAAAAGAATCTGGATTGTGGTGAGGAACAGAGAAAAAAGCTCATTTAGGACCTGCACTTACGAAGGGGGTAGGCAGCTGTATATCAGGGAGTAAACATTCTGAGAATAAAAACAGCTGGAGCTTGTTAAGGTAATTACACAGGGGAAAGGATAATGTACTGGGAACTCCTCAGAAGAATCTGATTTGTGGTGAGGGGAGAGAGATAAAAGCTCATTTAGGAACGACATGAACATGTTGCGTACGTACCGGTTTATCAGTAAATATCTACACTGAGATTAAGAAAACCAGTAGCTTAATAAATTAAGTACTTCCTGGTATTGTTACTGTACTGGTTACTCCCCAAAAGAATCTGGATTGTGGTGAGGGAACAGAGAAAAAAGATCATTTAGGACCTGCACTTACGAAGGGGGTAGGCAGCTGTATATCAGGGAGTAAACTTCTGAGAATAAAAACAGCTGGAGCTTGTTAAGGTAATTACACAGGGGAAAGGATAATGTATTGGGAACTCCTCAGAAGAATCTGATTTGTGGTGAGTGGAGAGAGATAAAAGCTCATTTAGGAACGACATGAACATGCTGCGTAGGTAGCTGTTTATCAGTAAATATCTCCACTGAGATTAAGAAAAGCAGTAGCTTAATAAATTAAGTACTTCCGGGTATGGTTACTGTACTGGTAACTCCCCAAAAGAATCTGGATTGTGGTGAGGGAACAGAGAAAAAGGCTCATTTAGGACCTGCACTTACGAAGGGGGTAGGCAGCTGTATATCAGGGAGTAAACCTTCTGAGAATAAAAACAGCTGGAGCTTGTTAAGGTAATTACACAGGGGAAAGGATAATGTACTGGGAACTCCTCAGAAGAATCTGATTTGTGGTGAGGGGAGAGAGATAAAAGCTCATTTAGGAACGACATGAACATGCTGCGTACGTAGCTGTTTATCAGTAAATATCTCCACTGAGATTAAGAAAAGCAGTAGCTTAATAAATTAAGTACGTCCTGGTATGGTTACTGTACTGGTAACTCCCCAAAAGAATCTGGATTGTGGTGAGGGAACAGAGAAAAAAGCTCATTTAGGACCTGCACTTACGAAGGGGGTAGGCCGCAGTATATCAGGGAGTAAACCTTCTGAGAGTAAAAACAGCTGGAGCTTGTTAAGGTAATTACACACGGGAATGGATACTGTACTGGGAACTCCTCAGAAGAATCTGATTTGTGGTGAGGAAAGAGAGATAAAAGCTCATTTAGGAACGACATGATAATGCTGCGTAGGTAGCTGTTTATCAGTAAATATCTCCACTGAGATTAAGAAAAGCAGTAGCTTAATGAATTAAGTACTTCCTGGTATGGTTACTCTACTGGTAACTCCCCAAAAGAATCTGGATTGTGGTGAGGGAACAGAGAAAAAAGCTCATTTAGGACCTGCACTTACGAAGGGGGTAGGCAGCTGTATATCAGGGAGTAAACCTTCTGAGAATAAAAACAGCTGGAGTTTGTTAAGGTAATTACACAGGGGAAAGGATAATGTACTGGGAACTCCTCAGAAGAATCTGATTTGTGGTGAGGGGAGAGAGATAAAAGCTCCTTTAGGGACGACATGAACATGCTGCGTATGTAGCTGTTTATCAGTAAATATCTCCACTGACATTAAGCAAAGCAGTAGCTTAATAAATTAAGTACTTCCTGGTATGGTTATTGTACTGGTAACTCCCCAAAAGAATCTGGATTGTGGTGAGGGAACAGAGAAAAAAGCTCATTTAGGACCTGCACTTACGAAGGGGGTAGGCAGCTGTATATCAGGGAGTAAAACTTCTGAGAATAAAAACAGCTGGAGCTTGTTAAGGTAATTACACAGGGGAAAGGATAATGTACTGGGTACTCCTCAGAAGAATCTGATTTGTGGTGAGGGGAGAGAGATAAAAGCTCATTCAGGAACGACTTGAACATGCTGCGTATGTAGCTGTTTATCAGTAAATATCTCCACTGAGATTAAGAAAAGCAGTAGCTTAATAAATTAAGTACTTCCTGGTATGGTTACTGTACTGGTAACTCCCCAAAAGAATCTGGATTGTGGTGAGGGAACAGAGAAAAAAAGCTCATTTAGGACCTGCACTTAAGAAGGGGGTAGGCAGATGTATATCAGGGAGTAAACATTCTGAGAATAAAAACAGCTGGAGCTTGTTAAGGTAATTACACAGGGGAAAGGATAATGTACTGGGAACTCCTCAGAAGAATCTGATTTGTGGTGAGGGGAGAGAGATAAAAGCTCATTTAGGAAGGACATGAACATGCTGCGTAGGTAGCTGTTTATCAGTAAATATCTCCACTGAGATTAAGAAAAGCAGTAGCTTAATAAATTAAGTACTTCCTGGTATGGTTACTGTACTGGTAACTCCCCAAAAGAATCTGGATTGTGGTGAGGGAACAGAGAAAAAAGCTCATTTAAGACCTGCACTTACGAAGGTGGTAGCAGCTGTATATCAGGGAGTAAACCTTCTGAGAATAAAAACAGCTGGAGCTTGTTAAGGTAATTACACAGGGGAAAGGATAATGTACTGGGAACTCCTCAGAAGAATCTGATTTGTGGTGAGGGGAGAGAGATAAAAGCTCCTTTAGGAACGACATGAACATGCTGCGTAGGTAGCTGTTTATCAGTAAATATCTCCACTGAGATTAAGAACAGCAGTAGCTTAATAAATTACCTCCTGGTATGGATACTGTACTGGTAACTCCCCAAAAGAATCTGGATTGTGGAGAGGGAACAGAGAAAAAAGCTCATTTAGGACCTGCACGTATGAAGGGGATAGGCAGCTGTATATCAGGGAGTAAACCTTCTGAGAATAAAAACAGCTGGAGCTTTTTAAGGTAATTACACAGGGGAAAGGATAATGTACTGGGAACTCCTCAGAAGAATCTGATTTGTGGTGAGGGGAGAGAGATAAAAGCTCATTTAGGAACGACATGAACATGCTCCATAGGTAGCTGTTTATCAGTAAATATCTCCACTGAGATTAAGAAAAGCAGTAGCTTAATAAATTAAGTACTAACTGGTATGATTACTGTACTGGTAACTCCCCAAAAGAATCTGGATTGTGGTGAGGGAACAGAGAAAAAAGCTCATTTAGGACCTGCACTTACGAAGGGGGTAGGCAGCTGTATATCACGGAGTATACCTTCTGAGAATAAAAACAGCTGGAGCTTGTTAAGGTAATTACACAGGGGAAAGGATAATGTACTGGGAACTCCTCAGAAGAATCTGATTTGTGGTGAGGGGAGAGAGATAAAAGCTCATTTAGGAACGACATGAACATGCTGCGTACGTAGCTGTTTATCAGTAAATATCTCCACTGAGATTAAGAAAAGCAGTAGCTTAATAAATTAAGTACTTCCTGGTATGGTTACTGTACTGGTAACTCCCCAAAAGAATCTGGATTGTGGTGAGGGAACAAAGAAAAAAGCTCATTTAGCACCTGCATTACGAAGAGGGTAGGCAGCTGTATATCAGTTAGTAAACCTTCTGAGAATAAAAACAGCTGGAGCTTGTTAAGGTAATTACACAGGTGAAAGGATAATGTACTGGGAACTCCTCAGAAGAATCTGAGTTGTGGTGAGGGGAGAGAGATAAAAGCTCATTTAGGAACGACATGAACATGCTGCGTAGGTAGCTGTTTATCAGTAAATATCTCCACTGCGATTAAGAAAAGCAGTAGCTTAATGAATTAAGTACTTCCTGGTATGGTTACTGTACTGGTTTTCCCCAAAAGAATCTGGATTGTGGTGAGGGAACAGAGAAAAAAGCTCATTTAGGACCTGCACTCACGAAGGGGGTAGGCAGCTGTATATCAGGGAGTAAACATTCTGAGAATAAAAACAGCTGGAGTTTGTTAAGGTAATTACACAGGGGAAAGGATAATGTACTGGGAACTCCTCAGAAGAATCTGATTTGTGGTGAGGGGAGAGAGATAAAAGCTCCTTTAGGGACGACATGAACATGCTGCGTATGTAGCTGTTTATCAGTAAATATCTCCACTGACATTAAGCAAAGCAGTAGCTTATAAATTAAGTACTTCCTGGTATGGTTATTGTACTGGTAACTCCCCAAAAGAATCTGGATTGTGGTGAGGGAACAGAGAAATAAGCTCATTTAGGACCTGAACTTACGAAGGGGGTAGGCAGCTGTATATCAGGGAGTAAAACTTCTGAGAATAAAAACAGCTGGAGCTTGTTAAGGTAATTACACAGTGGAAAGGATAATGTATTGGGTATCCCTCAGAAGAATCTGATTTGTGGTGAGCGGAGAGAGATAAAAGCTCATTCAGGAACGACTTGAACATGCTGCGTATGTAGCTGTTTATCAGTAAATATCTCCACTGAGATAAGAAAAGCAGTAGCTTAATAAATTAGTATTTCCTGGTATGGTTACTGTACTGGTAACTCCCCAAAAGAATCTGGATTGTGGTGAGGGAACAGAGAAAAAAGCTCATTTAGGACCTGCACTTAAGAAGGGGGTAGGCAGCTGTATATCAGGGAGTAAACATTCTGAGAATAAAAACAGCTGGAGCTTGTTAAGGTAATTACACAGGGGAAAGGATAATGTACTGGGAACTCCTCAGAAGAATCTGATTTGTGGTGAGGGTAGAGAGATAAAAGCTCATTTAGGAACGACATGAACATGCTGCGTAGGTAGCTGTTTATCAGTAAATATCTCCACTGAGATTAAGAAAAGCAGTAGCTTAATAAATTAAGTACTTCCTGGTATGGTTACTGTACTGGTAACTCCCCAAAAGAATCTGGATTGTGGTGAGGGAACAGAGAAATAAGCTCATTTAGGACCTGAACTTACGAAGGGGGTAGGCAGCTGTATATCAGGGAGTAAAACTTCTGAGAATAAAAACAGCTGGAGCTTGTTAAGGTAATTACACAGGGGAAAAGATAATGTACTGGGAACTCCTCAGAAGAATCTGATTTGTGGTGAGCGGAGAGAGATAAAAGCTCATTCAGGAACGACTTGAACATGCTGCGTATGTAGCTGTTTATCAGTAAATATCTCCACTGAGATTAAGAAAAGCAGTAGCTTAATAAATTAAGTATTCCTGGTATGATTACTGTACTGGTAACTCCCAAAAGAATCTGGATTGTGGTGAGGGAACAGAGAAAAAAGCTCATTTAGGACCTGCACTTACGAAGGGGGTAGGCAGCTGTATATCACGGAGTATACCTTCTGAGAATAAAAACAGCTGGAGCTTGTTAAGGTAATTACACAGGGGAAAGGATAATGTACTGGGAACTCCTCAGAAGAATCTGATTTGTGGTGAGGGTAGAGAGATAAAAGCTCATTTAGGAACGACATGAACATGCTGCGTAGGTAGCTGTTTATCAGTAAATATCTCCACTGAGATTAAGAAAAGCAGTAGCTTAATAAATTAAGTATTTCCTGGTATGATTACTGTACTGGTAACTCCCCAAAAGAATCTGGATTGTGGTGAGGGAACAGAGAAAAAAGCTCATTTAGGACCTGCACTTAAGAAGGGGGTAGGCAGCTGTATATCAGGGAGTAAACATTCTGAGAATAAAAACAGCTGGAGCTTGTTAAGGTAATTACAGGGGAAAGGATAATGTACTGGGAACTCCTCAGAAGAATCTGATTTGTGGTGAGGGTAGAGAGATAAAGCTCATTTAGGAACGACATGAACATGCTGCGTAGGTAGCTGTTTATCAGTAAATATCTCCACTGAGATTAAGAAAAGCAGTAGCTTAATAAATTAAGTACTTCCTGGTATGGTTACTGTACTGGTAACTCCCCAAAAGAATCTGGATTGTGGTGAGGGAACAGAGAAATAAGCTCATTTAGGACCTGAACTTACGAAGGGGGTAGGCAGCTGTATATCAGGGAGTAAAACTTCTGAGAAAAAAAACAGCTGGAGCTTGTTAAGGTAATTACACAGGGAAAAGATAATGTACTGGGAACTCCTCAGAAGAATCTGAATTGTGGTGAGCGGAGAGAGATAAAAGCTCATTCAGGAACGACATGAACATGCTGCGTATGTAGCTGTTTATCAGTAAATATCTCCACTGAGATTAAGAAAAGCAGTAGCTTAATAAATTAAGTATTTCCTGGTATGATTACTGTACTGGTAACTCCCCAAAAGAATCTGGATTGTGGTGAGGGAACAGAGAAAAAAGCTCATTTAGGACCTGCACTTACGAAGGGGGTAGGCAGCTGTATATCACGGAGTATACCTTCTGAGAATAAAAACAGCTGGAGCTTGTTAAGGTAATTACACAGCGAAAGGATAATGTACTGGGAACTCCTCAGAAGAATCTGATTTGTGGTGAGGGGAGAGAGATAAAAGCTCATTTAGGAACGACATGAACATGCTGCGTACGTAGTGTTTATCAGTAAATATCTCCACTGAGATTAAGAAAAGCAGTAGCTTAATAAATTAAGTACGTCCTGGTATGGTTACTGTACTGGTAACTCCCCAAAAGAATCTGGATTGTGGTGAGGGAACAAAGAAAAAAGCTCATTTAGCACCTGCATTTACGAAGAGGGTAGGCAGCTGTATATCAGTTAGTAAACCTTCCGAGAATAAAAACAGCTGGAGCTTGTTAAGGTAATTACACAGGGGAAAGGATAATGTACTGGGAACTCCTCAGAAGAATCTGAATTGTGGTGAGGGAGAGAGATAAAAGCTCATTTAGGAACGACATGAACATGCTGCGTAGGTAGCTGTTTATCAGTAAATATCTCCACTGCGATTAAGAAAAGCAGTAGATTAATAAATTAAGTACTTCCTGGTATGGTTACTGTACAGGTAACTCCCCAAAGAATCTGGATTGTGGTGAGGGAACAGAGAAAAAAGCTCATTTGGGACCTGCACTTACGAAGGGGGTAGGCAGCTGTATATAGTTAGTAAACATTCTTAGAATAAAAACAGCTGGAGCTTGTTAAGGTAATTACACAGGGGAAAGGATAATGTACTGGGAACTCCTCAGAAGAATCTGTATTGTGGTGAGGGGAGAGAGATAAAAGCTCATTTAGGAACGACATGAACATGCTGCGTAGGTAGCTGTTTATCAGTAAATATCTCCACTGAGATTAAGAAAAGCAGTAGCTTAATAAATTAAGTACTTCCTGGTATGGTTACTGTACAGGTAACTCCCCAAAAGAATCTGGATTGTGGTGAGGGAACAGAGAAAAAAGCTCATTTAGGACCTGCACTTACGAAGGGGGTAGGCAGTTCTATATCAGGGAGTAAACCTTCTGAGAATAAAAACAGCTGGAGCTTGTTAAGGTAATTACACAGGGGAAAGGATAATGTACTGGGAACTCCTCAGAACAATCTGATTTGTGGTGAGGGGAGAGAGATAAAAGCTCATTTAGGAACGACATGAACATGCTGCATAGGTAGCTGTTTATCAGTAAATATCTCCACTGAGATTAAGTAAAGCAGTAGCTTAATAAATTAACTAATTCCTGGTATGATTACTGTACTGGTAACTCCCCCAAAGAATCTGGATTGTGGTGAGGGAACAGAGAAAAAAGCTGATTTAGGACCTGCACTTACGAAGGGGGTAGGCAGTTCTATATCAGGGAGTAAACCTTCTGAGAATAAAAACAGCTGGAGTTTGTTAAGGTAATTACACAGGGGAAAGGATAATGTACTGGGAACTCCTCAGAAGAATCTGATTTGTGGTGAGGGGAGAGAGATAAAAGCTCATTTAGGAACGACATGAACATGCTGCATAGGTAGCTGTTTATCAGTAAATATCTCCACTGAGATTAAAAAAAAGCAGCAGCTTAATAAATTAACTGCTTCCTGGTATGATTCCTGTACTGGTAACTCCCCAAAAGAATCTGGATTGTGGTGAGGGAACAGAGAAAAAAGCTCATTTAGGACCTGCACTTACGAACGGGGTAGGCAGCTGTACATCACGGAATAAACCTTCTGAGAATAAAAACAGCTGGAGCTTGTTAAGGTAATTACACAGGGGAAAGGATAATGTACTGGGAACTCCTCAGAAGAATCTGATTTGTGGTGAGGGGAGAGAGATAAAAGCTCATTTAGGAACGACATGAACATGCTGCGTCGGTAGCTGTTTATCAGTAAATATCTCCACTGAGAATAAGGAAAGCAGTAGCTTAATAAGTAAGTACTTCCTGGTATGGTTACTTTACTGGTAACTCCCCAAAAGAATCTGGATTGTGGTGAGGGAACAGAGAAAAAAGCTCATTTAGGACCTGCACTTACGAAGGGGGTAGGCAGCTGTATATCAGGGAGTAAACCTTCTGAGAATAAAAACAGCTGGAGCTTGTTAAGGTAATTACAAAGGGGAAAGGATAATGTACTGGGAACTCCTCAGAAGAATCTTATTTGTGGTGAGGGGAGAGAGATAAAAGCTCATTTAGGAACGACATGAACATGCTGCGTAGGTAGCTGTTTATCAGTAAATATCTCCAATGAGATTAAGAAAAGCAGTAGCTTAATAAATTAAGTACTTCCTGGTATGGTTACTATACTGGTAACTCCCCAAAAGAATCTGGATTGTCTTGAGGGAAGAGACAAAAAAGTTCATTTAGGACCTGCACTTACGAAGGGGGGAGGCAGCTGTATATCAGGGAGTAAACCTTCTGAGAATAAAAAGAGCTGGAACTTGTTAAGGTAATTACAGGGGAAAGGATAATGTACTGGGAACTCCTCAGAAGAATCTGATTTGTGGTGAGGGGAGAGAGATAAAGCTCATTTAGGAACGACAAGAACATGCTGCGTAGGTAGCTGTTTATCAGTAAATATCTCCACTGAGATTAAGAAAAGCAGTAGCTTAATAAATTAAGTACTTCCTGGTATGGTTACTGTACTGGTAACTCCCCAAAAGAATCTGGATTGTGGTGAGGGAACAGAGAAAAAAAGCTCATTTAGGACCTGCACTTACGAAGGGGGTAGGCAGTTCTATATCAGGGAGTAAACATTCTGAGAATAAAAACAGCTGGAGCTTGTTAAGGTAATTACACAGGGGAAAGGATAATGTACTGGGAACTCCTCAGAAGAATCTGAATTGTGGTGAGGGGAGAGAGATAAAAGCTCATTTAGGAACGACATGAACTTGCTGCGTAGGTAGCTCTTTATCAGTAATATCTCCACTGAGATTAAGACAAGCAGTAGCTTAATAAATTAAGTACTGCCTGGTATGGTTACTGTACTGGTAACTCCCCAAAAGAATCTGGATTGTGGTGAAGGAACAGAGAAAAAAGCAAATTTAGGACCTGCACTTACGAAGGTGGTAGGCAGCAGTATATCAGGGAGTAACCCTTCTGAGAATAAAAACAGCTTGAGCTTGTTAAGGTAATTACACAGGGGAAAGGATAAAGTACTCGGAACTCCTCAGAAGAATCTGATTTGTGGTGAGGGGAGAGAGATAAAAGCTCATTTAGGAACGACATGAACATGCTGCATACGTAGCTGTTTATCAGTAAATATCTCCACTGAGATTAAGAAAAGCAGTAGCTTAATAAATTAAGTACTTCCTGGTATGGTTACTGTACTGGTAACTCCCCAAAAGAATCTGGATTGTGGTGAGGCAACAGAGAAAAAGTCTCATTTAGGACCTGCACTTTCGAAGGGGGTAGGCAGCTGTATATCAGGGAGTAAACCTTCTGAAAATAAAACAGCTGGAGCTTGTGAAGGTAATTACACAGGGGAAAGGATAATGTACTGGGAACTCCTCAGAAGAATCTGATTTGTGGTGAGGGGAGAGAGATAAAAGCTCATTAGGAACGACAGAACATGCTGCGTAAGTAGCTGTTTCTCAGTAATATCTCCACTGAGATTAAGAAAAGCAGTAGCTTAATAAAATAAGTTCTTCCTGGTATGGTTACTTTACTGGTAACTCCCCAAAAGAATCTGGATTGTGGTGAGGGAACAGAGAAAAAAGCTCATTTAGGAACTGCACTTACGAAGGGGGTAGGCAGCTGTATATCAGGGAGTAAACATTCTGAGAATAAAAACAGCTAGAGCTGGTTAAGGTAATTACACAGGGGAAAGGATAATGTACTGGGAACTCCTCAGAAGAATCTGATTTGTGGTGAGCGGAGAGAGATAAAATCTCATTTAGGAACGACATGAACATGCTGCGTAGGTAGCTGTTTATCAGTAAATATATCCACTGAGATTAAGAAAAGCAATAGCTTAATAAAATAAGTACTTCCTGGTATGGTTACTTTACTGGTAACTCCCCAAAAGAATCTGGATTGTGGTGAGGGAACAGAGAAAAAGCTCATTTAGGACTGCACTTACGAAGGGGGTAGGCAGCTGTATATCAGGGAGAAAAACTTCTGAGATAAAAACAGCTGGAGCTTGTTAAGGTAATTACACAGGGAAAGGATAATTACTGGGAACTCCTCAGAAGAATGGGATTTGTGGTGAGGGGAGAGAGATAAAAGCTCATTTAGGACGACATGTACATGCTGCATACGTAGCTGTTTATCAGTAAATATCTCCACTGAGATTAAGAAAGCAGTAGCTTCATAAATTAAGTACTTCCTGGTATGGTTACTGTACTGGTAACTCCCCAAAAGAATCTGGATTGTGGTGAGGGAACAGAGAAAAATGCTCATTTAGGACCTGCACTTACGAGGGGGTAGGCAGGTGTATATCAGGGAGTAAACATTCTGAGAATAAAAACTGCTGAGCTTGTTAGGTAATTACACAGGGGAAAGGATAATGTACTGGGAACTCCTCAGAAGAATCTGATTTGTGGTGAGGGGAGAGAGAAAATAGCTCATTTAGGAACGACATGAACATGCTGCGTAGGTAGCTGTTTATCAGTAAATATCTCCACTGAGATTAAGAAAAGCAGTAGCTAATAAATTAAGTACTTCCTGGTATGGTTACTGTACTGGTAACTCCCCAAAAGAATCTGGATTGTGGTGAGGGAACAGAGAAAAAAGCTCATTTAGGACCTGCACTTACGAAGGGGGTAGGCAGCTGTATATCAGGGAGTAAACCTTCTGAGAATAAAAACAGCTGGAGCTTGTTAAGTTAATACACAGGGGAAAGGATAATGTACCGGGAACTCCTCAGACGAATCTGATTTGTGGTGAGCGGAGAGAGATAAAAGCTCCTTTAGGAACGACATGAGCATGCTGCGTAAGTAGCTGTTTATCAGTAAATATCTCCACTGAGATTAAGAAAAGCAGTAGTTTAATAAATTAAGTACTTCCTGGTATGGTTACTGTACTGGTAACTCCCCATAAGAATCTGGATTGTGGTGAGGGAACAGAGAAAAAGCTCATTTAGGACCTGCACTTACGAAGGGGTAGGCAGCTGTATATCAGGGAGTAACCTTCTGAGAATAAAAACAGCTGGAGCTTGTTAAGTTAATTACACATGGGAAAGGATAATGTACCGGGAACTCCTCAAAAGAATCTGATTTGTGGTGAGAGGAGAGAGATAAAAGCTCCTTTAGGAACGACATGAGCATGCTGCGTAAGTAGCTGTTTATCAGTAAATATCTCCACTGAGATTAAGAAAAGCAGTAGTTTAATAAATTAAGTACTTCCTGGTATGGTTACTGTACTGGTAACTCCCAAAAGAATCTGGATTGTGGTGAGGGAACAGAGAAAAAAGCTCATTTAGGACCTGCACTTACGAAGGGGGTAGGCAGCTGTATATCAGGTAGTAAACCTTCTGAGAATAAAAACAGCTGGAGCTTGTTAAGGTAATTACACAGGGGAAAGGATAATGTACTGGGAACTCCTCAGAAGAATCTGATTAGTGGTGAGGGGAGAGAGATAAAAGCTCATTTAGGAACGACATGAACATGCTGCGTCGGTAGCTGTTTATCAGTAAATATCTCCACTGAGAATAATAAAAGCAGTAGCTTAATAAAGTAAGTACTTCCTGGTATGGTTACTTTACTGGTAACTCCCCAAAAGAATCTGGATTGTGGTGAGGGACAGAGAAAAAAGCTCATTAGGACCTGCACTTACGAAGGGGGTAGGCAGCTGTATATCAGGGAGTAAACCTTCTGAGAATAAAAACAGCTGGAGCTTGTTAAGGTAATTACACAGGGGAAAGGATAAGTACTGGGAACTCCTCAGAAGAATCTGATTTGTGGTGAGGGGAGAGAGATAAAAGCTCATTTAGGAACGACATGAACTTGCTGCGTAGGTAGCTCTTTATCAGTAAATATTCCACTGAGATTAAGTTAG
>NW_025961104.1:0-32833 GCF_023159225.1 Perognathus longimembris pacificus
CAAGCTCCAGCTGTTTTTATTCTCAGAAGGTTTACTCCCTGATATACAGCTGCCTACCCCCTTCGTAAGTGCAGGTCCTAAATGAGCTTTTTTCTCTGTCGCTCACCACAATCCATATTCTTTTGGGGAGTTACCAGTACAGTAACCATACCAGGAAGTACTTAATTTATTAAGCTACTGCTTTTCTTAATCTCAGTGGAGATATTTACTGATAAACAGCTACCTACTCAGCATGTTCATGTCGTTCCTAAATGAGCTTTTATCTCTCTCCCCTCACCACAAATCAGATTCTTCTGAGGAGTTCCCAGTACATTATCCTTTTCCCCGTGTAATTACCTTAACAAGCTCCAGCTATTTTTACTCTCAGAAGCTTTACTCCCTGATATACAGCTGCCTACCCCCTTCGTAAGTGCAGGTCCTACATGAGCTTTTTTCTCTGTTCCCTCACCACAATCCAGATTCTTTTGGGGAGTTACCAGTACAGTAACCATACCAGGAAGTACTTAATTTATTAAGCTACTGCTTTTCTTAATCTCAGTGGAGATATTTACTGATAAACAGCTACCTACGCAGCATGTTCATGTCGTTCCTAAATGAGCTTTTATCTCTCTCCCCTCACCACAAATCAGATTCTTCTGAGGAGTTCCCAGTACTTTATCCTTTCTCCTGTGTAATTACCTTAACAAGCTCCAGCTGTTTTTATTCTCAGAAGGTTTACTCCCTGATATACAGCTGCCTACCCCCTTCGTAAGTGCAGGTCCTAAATGAGCTTTTTTCTCTGTTCCCCTCACCACAATCCAGATTCTTTTGGGGAGTTACCAGTACAGTAACCATACCAGGAAGTACTTAATTTATTAAGCTACTGCTTTTCTTAATCTCAGTGGAGATATTTACTGATAAACAGCTACCTACGCAGCTTGTTCATGTCGTTCCTAAATGAGCTTTTATCTCTCTCCCCTCACCACAAATCAGATTCTTCTGAGGAGTTCCCAGTACATTATCCTTTCCCCTGTGTAATTACCTTAACAAGCTCCAGCTGTTTTGATTCTCAGAAGGTTTACTCCCTGATATACAGCTGCCTACCCCCTTCGTAAGTGCAGGTCTTAAATGAGCTTTTTTCTCTATTCCCTCACCACAATCCAGATTCTTTTGGGGAGTTACCAGTACAGTAACCATACCAGGAAATACTTAATTTATTAAGCTACTGCTTTTCTTAATCTCAGTGGAGATATTTACTGATAAACAGCTACCTACGCAGCATGTTCATGTCGTTCCTAAATGAGCTTTTATCTCTCTCCCCTCTCCACAAATCAGATTCTTCTGAGGAGTTCCCAGTACATTATCCTTTCCCCTGTGTAATTACCTTAACAAGCTCCAGCTGTTTTTATTCTCAGAAGGTTTACTCCCTGATATACAGCTGCCTACCCCCTTCGTAAGTGCAGGTCCTAAATGAGCTTTATTCTCTGTTCCCTCACCAAAATCCAGATTCTTTTGGGGAGTTACCAGTACAGTAACCATACCAGGAAGTACTTAATTTATTAAGCTACTGCTTTTCTAAAGCTCAGTGGAGATATTTACTGATAAACAGCTACCTACGCAGCATGTTCATGTCGTTCCTAAATGACCTTTTATCTCTCTCACCTCACCACAAATCAGATTCTTCTGAGGAGGTTCCCAGTACATTATCCTTTCCCCTGTGTAATTACCTTAACAAGCTCCAGCTGTTTTTATTCTCAGAAGGTTTAGTCCCTGATATACAGCTGCCTAACCCCTTCGTAAGTGCAGGTCCTAAATGAGCTTTTTTCTCTGTTCCCTCACCACAATTCAGATTCTTTTGGGGAGTTACCAGTACAGTAACCATACCAGGAAGTACTTAATTTATTAAGCTACTGCTTTTCTTAATCTCAGTGGAGATATTTACTGATAAACAGCTACCTACGCAGCATGTTCATGTCGTTCCTAAATGAGCTTTTATCTCTCTCCCCTCACCACAAATCAGATTCTTCTGAGGAGTTCCCAGTACATTATCCTTTCCCCTGTGTAATTACCTTAACAAGCTGCAGCTGTTTTTATTCTCAGAAGCTTTACTCCCTGATATACAGCTGCCTACCCCCTTCGTAAGTGCAGGTCCTAAATGAGCTTTTTTCTCTGTTCCCTCACCACAATCCAGATTCTTTTGGGGAGTTACCAGTACAGTAACTATACCAGGAAGTACTTAATTTATTAAGCTACTGCTTTTCTAAAGCTCAGGGGAGATATTTACTGATAAACAGCTACCTACGCAGCATGTTCATGTCGTTCCTAAATGAGCTTTTATCTCTCTCCCCTCACCACAAATCAGATACTTCTGAGGAGTTCCCAGTACATTATCCTTTCCCCTGTGTAATTACCTTAACAAGCTGCAGCTGTTTTTATTCTCAGAAGGTTTACTCCCTGATATACAGCTGCCTACCCCCTTCTTAAGTGCAGGTCCTAAATGAGCTTTTTTCTGTGTTCCCTCACGACAATCCAGATTCTTTTTGGGAGTTACCAGTACAGTAACCATACAAGGAAGTACTTAATTTATTAAGCTACTGCTTTTCTTAATCTCAGTGGAGATATTTACTGATAAACAGCTACCTACGCAGCATGTTCATGTCGTTCCTAAATGAGCTTTTATCTCTCTCCCCTCACCACAAATCAGATTCTTCTGAGGAGTTCCCAGTACATTATCCTTTCCCCTGTGTAATTACCTTAACAAGCTCCAGCTGTTTTTATTCTCAGAAGCTTTACTCCCTGATATACAGCTGCCTACCCCCTTCGTAAGTGCAGGTCCTAAATGAGCTTTTTTCTCTGTTCCCTCACCACAATCCAGATTCTTTTGGGGAGTTACCAGTACAGTAACCATACCAGGAAGTACTTAATTTATTAAGCTACTGCTTTTCTAAAGCTCAGTGGAGATATTTACTGATAAACAGCTACCTACGCAGCATGTTCATGTCGTTCCTAAATGAGCTTTTATCTCTCTCCCCCTCACCACAAATCAGATTCTTCTGAGGAGTTCCCAGTACTTTATCCTTTCTCCTGTGTAATTACCTTAACAAGCTCCAGCTGTTTTTATTCTCAGAAGGTTTACTCCCTGATATACAGCTGCCTACCCCCTTCGTAAGTGCAGTTCCTAAATTAGCTTTTTTCTCTCTTCCCTCACCACAATCCAGATTCTTTTGGGGAGTTACCAGTACAGTAACCATACCAGGAAATACTTAATTTATTAAGATACTGCTTTTCTTAATCTCAGTGGAGATATTTACTGATAAACAGCTACCTACGCAGCATGTTCATGTCGTTCCTAAATGAGCTTTTATCTCTCTCCCCTCACCACAAATCAGATTCTTCTGAGGAGTTCCAGAACATTATCCTTTCCCCTGTGTAATTACCTTAACAAGCTCCAGCTGTTTTTATTCTCAGAAGCTTTACTCCCTGATATACAGCTGCCTACCCCCTTCGAAAGTGCAGGTCCTAAATGAGCTTTTTTCTCTGTTCCCTCACCACAATCCAGATTCTTTTGGGGAGTTACCAGTACAGTAACCATACCAGGAAGTACTTAATTTATTAAGCTACTGCTTTTCTTAATCTCAGTGGAGATATTTACTGATAAACAGCTACCTACGCAGCATGTTCATGTCGTTCCTAAATGAGCTTTTATCTCTCTCCCCTCACCACAAATCAGATTCTTCTGAGGAGTTCCCAGTACTTTATCCTTTCTCCTGTGTAATTACCTTAACAAGCTCCAGCTGTTTTTATTCTCAGAAGGTTTACTCCCTGATATACAGCTGCCTACCCCCTTCGTAAGTGCAGGTCCTAAATGAGCTTTTTTCTCTGTTCCCTCACCACAATCCAGATTCTTTTGGGGAGTTACCAGTACAGTAACCATACAGGAAGTACTTAATTTATTAAACTACTGCTTTTCATAATCTCAGTGGAGATATTTACTGATAAACCGCTACCTACGCAGCATGTTCATGTCGTTCCTAAATGAGCTTTTATCTCTCTCCCCTCACCACAAATCAGATTCTTCTGAGGAGTTCCCAGTACATTATCCTTTCCCCTGTGTAATTACCTTAACAAGCTCCAGCTGCATTTATTCTCAGAAGGTTTACTCTCTGATATACTGCTGCCTACCCCCTTCGTAAGTGCAGTTCTTAAATGAGCTTTTTTCTCTGTTCCCTCACCACAATCCAGATTCTTTTTGGGAGTTACCAGTACAGTAACCATACCAGGAAGTACTTAATTTATTAAGCTACTGCTTTTCTTAATCTCAGTGGAGATATTTACTGATAAACAGCTACGTACGCAGCATGTCCATGTCGTTCCTAAATGAGATTTTATCTCTCTCCCCTCACCACAAATCAGATTCTTCTGAGGAGTTCCCAGTACAATATCCTTTCCCCTGTGTAATTACCTTAACAAGCTCCAGCTGTTTTTATTCTCAGAAGGTTTACTCCCTGATATACAGCTGCCTACCCCCTTCGTAAGTGCAGTTCCTAAATGAGCTTTTTTCTCTCTTCCCTCACCACAATCCAGATTCTTTTGGGGAGTTACCAGTACAGTAACCATACCAGGAAGTACTTAATTTATTAAGCTACTGCTTTTCTTAATCTCAGTGGAGATATTTACTGATAAACAGCTACCTACGCAGCATGTTCCTGTCGTTCCTAAATGAGCTTTTATCTCTCTCCCCTCACCACAAATCAGATTCTTCTGAGGAGTTCCCAGTACATTATCCTTTCCCCTGTGTAATTACCTTAACAAGCTCCAGCTGTTTTATTCTCAGAAGCTTTACTCCCTGATATACAGCTGCCTACCCCCTTCGAAAGTGCAGGTCCTAAATGAGCTTTTTTCTCTGTTCCCTCACCACAATCCAGATTCTTTTGGGGAGTTACTAGTACAGTAACCATACCAGGAAGTACTTAATTTATTAAGCTACTGCTTTTCTTAATCTCAGTGGAGATATTTACTGATAAACAGCTACGTACGCAGCATGTTCATGTCGTTCCTAAATGAGCTTTTATCTCTCTCCCCTCAAGACAAATCAGATTCTTCTGAGGAGTTCCCAGAACATTATCCTTACCCCTGTGTAATTACCTTAAGAAGCTGCAGCTGTTTTTATTCTCAGAAGCTTTACTCCCTGATATACAGATGCCTACCCCCTTCGTAAGTGCAGGTCCTAAATGAGCTTTTTTCTCTGTTCCCTCACCACAATCCAGATTCTTTTGGGGAGTTACCAGTACAGTAACCATACCAGGAAGTACTTAATTTATTAAGCTACTGCTTTTCTTAATCTCAGTGGAGATATTTACTGATAAACAGCTACCTACGCAGCATGTTCATGTCGTTCCTAAATGAGCTTTTATCTCTCTCCCCTCACCACAAATCAGATTCTTCTGAGGAGTTCCAGTACATTATCCTTTCCCCTGTGTAATTACCTTAACAAGCTCCAGCTGTTTTTATTCTCAGAAGGTTTACTTCCTGATATACAGCTGCCTACCCCCTTCGTAAGTGCAGGTCCTAAATGAGCTTTTTTCTCTGTTCCCTCACCACAATCCAGATTATTTTGGGGAGTTACCAGTACAGTAACCATACCAGGAAGTACTTAATTTATTAAGCTACTGCTTTTCTTAATCTCAATGGAGATATTTACTGATAAACAGCTACCTACGCAGCATGTTCATGTCGTTCCTAAATGAGCTTTTATCTCTCTCCCCTCACCACAAATCAGATTCTTCTGAGGAGTTCCCAGTACATTATCCTTTCCCCTGTGTACTTACCTTAACAAGCTGCAGCTGTTTTTATTCTCAGAAGCTTTACTCCCTGATATACAGCTGCCTACCCCCTTCGAAAGTGCAGGTCCTAAATGAGCTTTTTTCTCTGTTCCCTCACCACAATCCAGATTCTTTTGGGGAGTTACCAGTACAGTAACCATACCAGGAAGTACTTAATTTATTAAGCTACTGCTTTTCTTAATCTCAGTGGAGATATTTACTGATAAACAGCTACCTACGCAGCATGTTCATGTCGTTCTTAAATGAGCTTTTATCTCTCTCCCCTCACCACAAATCAGATTCTTCTGAGGAGTTCCCAGTACATTATCCTTTCCCCTGTGTAATTACCTTAACAAGCTGCAGCTGTTTTTATTCTCAGAAGCTTTACTCCCTGATATACAGCTGCCTACCCCCTTCGTAAGTGCAGGTCCTAAATGAGATTTTTCTCTGTTCCCTCACCACAATCCAGATTCTTTTGGGGAGTTACCAGTACAGTAACCATACCAGGAAGTACTTACTTTATTAAGCTACTGCTTTTCTAAAGCTCAGTGGAGATATTTACTGATAAACAGCTACCTACGCAGCATGTTCATGTCGTTCCTAAATGAGCTTTTATCTCTCTCCCCACACCACAAATCAGATTCTTCTGAGGAGTTCCCAGTACTTTATCCTTTCTCCTGTGTAATTACCTTAACAAGCTCCAGCTGTTTTTATTCTCAGAAGGTTTACTCCCTGATATACAGCTGCCTACCCCCTTCGTAAGTGCAGGTCCTAAATGAGCTTTTTTCTCTGTTCCCTCACCACAATCCAGATTCTTTTGGGGAGTTACCAGTACAGTAACCATACCAGGAAGTACTTAATTTATTAAGCTACTGCTTTTCTTAATCTCAGTGGAGATATTTACTGATAAACAGCTACCTACGCAGCATGTTCATGTCGTTCCTAAATGAGCTTTTATCTCTCTCCCCTCACCACAAATCAGATTCTTCTGAGGAGTTCCCAGTACATTATCCTTTCCCCTGTGTAATTACCTTAACAAGCTCCAGCTGTTTTTATTCTCAGTAGCTTTACTCCCTGATATACAGCTGCATACCCCCTTCGAAAGTGCAGGTCCTAAATGAGCTTTTTTCTCTGTTCCCTCACCACAATCCAGATTCTTTTGGGGAGTTACCAGTACAGTAACCATACCAGGAAGTACTTAATTTATTAAGCTACTGCTTTTCTTAATCTCAGTGGAGATATTTACTGATAAACAGCTACCTACGCAGCATGTTCATGTCGTTCCTAAATGAGCTTTTATCTCTCTCCCCTCACCACAAATCAGATTCTTCTGAGGAGTTCCCAGTACATTATCCTTTCCCCTGTGTAATTACCTTAACAAGCTGCAGCTGTTTTTATTCTCAGAAGCTTTACTCCCTGATATACAGCTGCCTACCCCCTTCGAAAGTGCAGGTCCTAAATGAGCTTTTTTCTCTGTTCCCTCACCACAATCCAGATTCTTTTGGGGAGTTACCAGTACAGTAACCATACCAGGAAGTACTTAATTTATTAAGCTACTGCTTTTCTTAATCTCAGTGGAGATATTTACTGATAAACAGCTACCTACGCAGCATGTTCATGTCGTTCTTAAATGAGCTTTTATCTCTCTCCCCTCACCACAAATCAGATTCTTCTGAGGAGTTCCCAGTACATTATCCTTTCCCCTGTGTAATTACCTTAACAAGCTGCAGCTGTTTTTATTCTCAGAAGCTTTACTCCCTGATATACAGCCGCCTACCCCCTTCGTAAGTGCAGGTCCTAAATGAGATTTTTCTCTGTTCCCTCACCACAATCCAGATTCTTTTGGGGAGTTACCAGTACAGTAACCATACCAGGAAGTACTTACTTTATTAAGCTACTGCTTTTCTAAAGCTCAGTGGAGATATTTACTGATAAACAGCTACCTACGCAGCATGTTCATGTCGTTCCTAAATGAGCTTTTATCTCTCTCCCCTCACCACAAATCAGATTCTTCTGAGGAGTTCCCAGTACTTTATCCTTTCTCCTGTGTAATTACCTTAACAAGCTCCAGCTGTTTTTATTCTCAGAAGGTTTACTCCCTGATATACAGCTGCCTACCCCCTTCGTAAGTGCAGGTCCTAAATGAGCTTTTTTCTCTGTTCCCTCACCACAATCCAGATTCTTTTGGGGAGTTACCAGTACAGTAACCATACCAGGAAGTACTTAATTTATTAAGCTACTGCTTTTCTTAATCTCAGTGGAGATATTTACTGATAAACAGCTACCTACGCAGCATGTTCATGTCGTTCCTAAATGAGCTTTTATCTCTCTCCCCTCACCACAAATCAGATTCTTCTGAGGAGTTCCCAGTACATTATCCTTACCCCTGTGTAATTACCTTAACAAGCTGCAGCTGTTTTTATTCTCAGAAGCTTTACTCCCTGATATACAGCTGCCTACCCCCTTCGAAAGTGCAGGTCCTAAATGAGCTTTTTTCTCTGTTCCCTCACCACAATCCAGATTCTTTTGGGGAGTTACTAGTACAGTAACCATACCAGGAAGTACTTAATTTATTAAGCTACTGCTTTTCTTAATCTCAGTGGAGATATTTACTGATAAACAGCTACGTACGCAGCATGTTCATGTCGTTCCTAAATGAGCTTTTATCTCTCTCCCCTCAAGACAAATCAGATTCTTCTGAGGAGTTCCCAGAACATTATCCTTACCCCTGTGTAATTACCTTAAGAAGCTGCAGCTGTTTTTATTCTCAGAAGCTTTACTCCCTGATATACAGATGCCTACCCCCTTCGTAAGTGCAGGTCCTAAATGAGCTTTTTTCTCTGTTCCCTCACCACAATCCAGATTCTTTTGGGGAGTTACCAGTACAGTAACCATACCAGGAAGTACTTAATTTATTAAGCTACTGCTTTTCTTAATCTCAGTGGAGATATTTACTGATAAACAGCTACCTACGCAGCATGTTCATGTGGTTCCTAAATGAGCTTTTATCTCTCTCCCCTCACCACAAATCAGATTCTTCTGAGGAGTTCCCAGTACATTATCCTTTCCCCTGTGTAATTACCTTAACAAGCTCCAGCTGTTTTTATTCTCAGAAGCTTTACTCCCTGATATACAGCTGCCTACCCCCTTCGAAAGTGCAGGTCCTAAATGAGCTTTTTTCTCTGTTCCCTCACCACAATCCAGATTCTTTTGGGGAGTTACCAGTACAGTAACCATACCAGGAAGTACTTAATTTATTAAGCTACTGCTTTTCATAATCTCAGTGGAGATATTTACTGATAAACAGCTACCTACGCAGCATGTTCATGTCGTTCCTAAATGAGCTTTTATCTCTCTCCCCTCACCACAAATCAGATTCTTCTGAGGAGTTCCCAGTACATTATCCTTACCCCTGTGTAATTACCTTAACAAGCTGCAGCTGTTTTTATTCTCAGAAGCTTTACTCCCTGATATACAGCTGCCTACCCCCTTCATAAGTGCAGGTCCTAAATGAGCTTTTTTCTCTGTTCCCTCACCACAATCCAGATTCTTTTGGGGAGTTACCCGTACAGTAACCATACCAGGAAGTACTTAATTTATTAAGCTACTGCTTTTCTTAATCTCAGTGGAGATATTTACTGATAAACAGCTACCTACGCAGCATGTTCATGTCGTTCCTAAATGAGCTTTTATCTCTCTCCCCTCACCACAAATCAGATTCTTCTGAGGAGTTCCCAGTACATTATCCTTTCCCCTGTGTAATTACCTTAACAAGCTCCAGCTGTTTTTATTCTCAGAAGGTTTACTCCCTGATATACAGCTGCCTACCCCCTTCGTAAGTTCAGGTCCTAAATGAGCTTTTTTCTCTGTTCCCTCACCACAATCCAGATTATTTTGGGGAGTTACCAGTACAGTAACCATACCAGGAAGTACTTAATTTATTAAGCTACTGCTTTTCTTAATCTCAGTGGAGATATTTACTGATAAACAGCTACCTACGCAGCATGTTCATGTCGTTCCTAAATGAGCTTTTATCTCTCTCCCCTCACCACAAATCAGATTCTTCTGAGGAGTTCCAGTACATTATCCTTTCCCCTGTGTAATTACCTTAACAAGCTGCAGCTGTTTTTATTCTCAGAAGCTTTACTCCGTGATATACAGCTGCCTACCCCCTTGAAAGTGCAGGTCCTAAATGAGCTTTTTTCTCTGTTCCCTCACCACAATCCAGATTCTTTTGGGGAGTTACCAGTACAGTAACCATACCAGGAAGTACTTAATTTATTAAGCTACTGCTTTTCTTAATCTCAGTGGAGATATTTACTGATAAACAGCTACCTACGCAGCATGTTCATGTCGTTCCTAAATGAGCTTTTATCTCTCTCCCCTCACCACAAATCAGATTCTTCTGAGGAGTTCCCAGTACATTATCCTTTCCCCTGTGTAATTACCTTAACAAGCTCCAGCTGTTTTTATTCTCAGAAGCTTTACTCCCTGATATACAGCTGCCTACCCCCTTCGAAAGTGCAGGTCATAAATGAGCTTTTTTCTCTGTTCCCTCACCACAATCCAGATTCTTTTGGGGAGTTACCAGTACAGTAACCATACCAGGAGTACTTAATTTATTAAGCTACTGCTTTTCTTAATCTCAGTGGAGATATTTACTGATAAACAGCTACCTACGCAGCATGTTCATGTCGTTCCTAAATGAGCTTTTATCTCTCTCCCCTCACCACGAATCAGATTCTTCTGAGGAGTTCCCAGTACATTATCCTTTCCCCTGTGTAATTACCTTAACAAGATGCAGCTGTTTTCATTCTCAGAAGCTTTACTCCCTGATATACAGCTGCCTACCAACTTCGTAAGTGCAGGTCCTAAATGAGCTTTTTTCTCTGTTCCCTTACCACAATCCAGATTCTATTGGGGTGTTACGAGTACAGTAACCATACCAGGAAGTACTTAATTTATTAAGCTACTTTTTTTCTAAAGCTCAGTGGAGATATTTACTGATAAACAGCTACCTACGCAGCATGTTCATGTCGTTCCTAAATGAGCTTTTATCTCTCTCCCCTCACCACAAATCAGATTCTTCTGAGGAGTTCCCAGTACTTTATCCTTTCTCCTGTGTAATTACCTTAACAAGCTCCAGCTGTTTTTATTCTCAGTAGGTTTACTCCCTGATATACAGCTGCCTACCCCCTTCGAAAGTGCAGGTCCTAAATGAGCTTTTTTCTCTATTCCCTCACCACAATCCAGATTCTTTTGGGGAGTTACCAGTACAGTAACCATACCAGGAAGTACTTAATTTATTAAGCTACTGGTTTTCTTAATCTCAGTGGAGATATTTACTGATAAACAGCTACCTATGCAGCATGTTCATGTCGTTCCTAAATGAGCTTTTATCTCTCTCCCCTCACCACAAATCAGATTCTTCTGAGGAGTTCCCAGTACATTAACCTTTCCCCTGTGTAATTACCTTAACAAGCTGCAGCTGTTTTTATTCTCAGAAGCTTTACTCCCTGATATACAGCTGCCTACCCCCTTCGTAAGTGCAGGTCCTAAATGAGCTTTTTTCTCTGTTCCCTCACCACAATCCAGATTCTTTTGGGGAGTTACCAGTACAGTAACCATACCAGGAAGTACTTAATTTATTAAGCTACTGCTTTTCTTAATCTCAGTGGAGATATTTACTGATAAACAGCTACCTACGCAGCATGTTCATGTCGTTCCTAAATGAGCTTTTATCTCTCTCCCCTCACCACAAATCAGATTCTTCTGAGGAGTTCCCAGTACATTATCCTTTCCCCTGTGTAATTACCTTAACAAGCTCCAGCTGTTTTTATTCTCAGAAGGTTTACTCCCTGATATACAGCTGCCTACCCCCTTCGTAAGTGCAGGTCCTAAATGAGCTTTTTTCTCTGTTCGCTCACCACAATCCAGATTCTTTTGGGGAGTTACCAGTACAGTAACCATACCAGGAAGTACTTAATTTATTAAGCTACTGCTTTTCTTAATCTCAGTGGAGATATTTACTGATAAACAGCTACCTACGCAGCATGTTCATGTCGTTCCTAAATGAGCTTTTATCTCTCTCCCCTCACCACAAATCAGATTCTTCTGTGGAGTTCCCAGTACATTATCCTTTCCCCTGTGTAATTACCTTAACAAGCTGCAGCTGTTTTTATTCTCAGAAGGTTTAGTCCCTGATATACAGCTGCCTACCCCCTTCGTAAGTGCAGGTCCTAAATGAGCTTTTTTCTCTGTTCCCTCACCACAATCCAGATTCTTTTGGGGAGTTACCAGTACAGTAACCATACCAGGAAGTACTTAATTTATTAAGCTACTGCTTTTGTAAAGCTCAGTGGAGATATTTACTGATAAACAGCTACCTACGCAGCATGTTCATGTCGTTCCTAAATGAGCTTTTATCTCTCTCCCCTCACCACAAATCAGATTCTTCTGAGGAGTTCCCAGTACATTATCCTTTCCCCTGTGTAATTACCTTAACAAGCTGCAGCTGTTTTTATTCTCAGAAGCTTTACTCCCTGATATACAGCTGCCTACCCCCTTCGAAAGTGCAGGTCCTAAATGAGCTTTTTTCTCTGTTCCCTCACCACAATCCAGATTCTTTTGGGGAGTTACCAGTACAGTAACCATACCAGGAAGTACTTAATTTATTTAGCTACTGCTTTTCTTAATCTCAGTGGAGATATTTACTGATAAACAGCTACCTACGCAGCATGTTCATGTCGTTCTTAAATGAGCTTTTATCTCTCTCCCCTCACCACAAATCAGATTCTTCTGAGGAGTTCCCAGTACATTATCCTTTCCCCTGTGTAATTACCTTAACAAGCTGCAGCTGTTTTTATTCTCAGAAGCTTTACTCCCTGATATACAGCTGCCTACCCCCTTCGTAAGTGCAGGTCCTAAATGAGATTTTTCTCTGTTCCCTCACCACAATCCAGATTCTTTTGGGGAGTTACCAGTACAGTAACCATACCAGGAAGTACTTACTTTATTAAGCTACTGCTTTTCTAAAGCTCAGTGGAGATATTTACTGATAAACAGCTACCTACGCAGCATGTTCATGTCGTTCCTAAATGAGCTTTTACCTCTCTCCCCTCACCACAAATCAGATTCTTCTGAGGATTTCCCAGTACATTATCCTTTCCCCTGTGTAATTACCTTAACAAGCTCCAGCTGTTTTTATTCTCAGAAGTTTTACTCCCTGATATACAGCTGCCTACCCCCTTCGTAAGTGCAGGTCCTAAATGAGCTTTTTTCTCTGTTCCCTCACCACAATCTAGATTCTTTTGGGGAGTTACCAGTACAGTAACCATACCAGGAAGTACTTAATTTATTAAGCTACTGCTTTTCTTAATCTCAGTGGAGATATTTACTGATAAACAGCTACCTACGCAGCATGTTCATGTCGTTCCTAAATGAGCTTTTATCTCTCTCCCCTCACCACAAATCAGATTCTTCTGAGGAGTTCCCAGTACATTATCCTTTCCCCTGTGTAATTACCTTAACAAGCTCCAGCTGTTTTTATTCTCAGAAGCTTTACTCCCTGATATACAGCTGCCTACCCCCTTCGAAAGTGCAGGTCCTAAATGAGCTTTTTTCTCTGTTCCCTCACCACAATCCAGATTCTTTTGGGGAGTTACCAGTACAGTAACCATACCAGGAGTACTTAATTTATTAAGCTACTGCTTTTCTTAATCTCAGTGGAGATATTTACTGATAAACAGCTACCTACGCAGCATGTTCATGTCGTTCCTAAATGAGCTTTTATCTCTCTCCCCTCACCACAAATCAGATTCTTCTGAGGAGTTCCCAGTACTTTATCCTTTCTCCTGTGTAATTACCTTAACAAGCTCCAGCTGTTTTTATTCTCAGAAGGTTTACTCCCTGATATACAGCTGCCTACCCCCTTCGTAAGTGCAGGTCCTAAATGAGCTTTTTTCTCTGTTCCCTCACCACAATCCAGATTCTTTTGGGGAGTTACCAGTACAGTAACCATACCAGGAAGTACTTAATTTATTAAGCTACTGCTTTTCTTAATCTCAGTGGAGATATTTACTGATAAACAGCTACCTACGCAGCATGTTCCTGTCGTTCCTAAATGAGCTTTTATCTCTCTCCCCTCACCACAAATCAGATTCTTCTGAGGAGTTCCCAGTACATTATCCTTTCCCCTGTGTAATTACCTTAACAAGCTCCAGCTGTTTTTATTCTCAGAAGCTTTACTCCCTGATATACAGCTGCCTACCCCCTTCGTAAGTGCAGGTCCTAAATGAGCTTTTTTCTCTGTTCCCTCACCACAATCCAGATTCTTTTGGGGAGTTACCAGTACAGTAACCATACCAGGAAGTACTTAATTTATTAAGCTACTGCTTTTCTTAATCTCAGTGGAGATATTTACTGATAAACAGCTACCTACACAGCATGTTCATTTCGTTCCTAAATGAGCTTTTATCTCTCTCCCCTCACCACAAATCAGATTCTTCTGAGGAGTTCCCAGTACATTATCCTTTCCCCTGTGTAATTACCTTAACAAGCTCCAGCTGTTTTTATTCTCAGAAGCTTTACTCCCTGATATACAGCTGCCTACCCCCTTCGTAAGTGCAGGTCCTAAATGAGCTTTTTTCTCAGTTCCCTCACCACAATCCAGATTCTTTTGGGGAGTTACCAGTACAGTAACCATACCAGGAAGTACTTAATTTATTAAGCTACTGCTTTTCTTAATCTCAGTGGAGATATTTACTGATAAACAGCTACCTACGCAGCATGTTCATGTCGTTCCTAAATGAGCTTTTATCTCTCTCCCCTCACCACAAATCAGATTCTTCTGAGGAGTTCCCAGTACATTATCCTTTCCCCTGTGTATTTACCTTAACAAGCTGCAGCTGTTTTTATTCTCAGAAGCTTTACTCCCTGATATACAGCTGCCTACCCCCTTCGTAAGTGCAGGTCCTAAATGAGCTTTTTTCTCTGTTCCCTCACCACAATCCAGATTCTTTTGGGGAGTTACCAGTACAGTAACCATACCAGGAAGTACTTAATTTATTAAGCTACTGCTTTTGTAAAGCTCAGTGGAGATATTTACTGATAAACAGCTACCTACGCAGCATGTTCATGTCGTTCCTAAATGAGCTTTTATCTCTCTCCCCTCACCACAAATCAGATTCTTCTGAGGAGTTCCCAGTACATTATCCTTTCCCCTGTGTAATTACCTTAACAAGCTCCAGCTGTTTTTATTCTCAGTAGGTTTACTCCCTGATATACAGCTGCCTACCTCCTTCTTAAGTGCAGGTCCTAAATGAGCTTTTGTCTCTGTTCCCTCACCACAATCCAGATTCTTTTGGGGAGTTACCAGTACAGTAACCATACCAGGAAGTACTTAATTTATTAAGCTACTGCTTTTCTTAATCTCAGTGGAGATATTTACTGATAAACCACTACCTACGCATCATGTTCATGTCGTTCATAAATGAGCTTTTATCTCTCTCCCCTCACCACAAATCAGATTCTTCTGAGGAGTTCCCAGTACATTATCCTTTCCCCTGTGTAATTACCTTAACAAGCTCCAGCTGTTTTTATTCTCAGAAGGTTTACTCCCTGATATACAGCTGCCTACCCCCTTCGTAAGTGCAGGTCCTAAATGAGCTTTTTTCTCTGTTCCCTCACCACAATTCAGATTCTTTTGGGGAGTTACCAGTACAGTAACCATACCAGGAAGTACTTAATTTATTAAGCTACTGCTTTTCTTAATCTCAGTGGAGATATTTACTGATAAACAGCTACCTACGCAGCATGTTCATGTCGTTCCTAAATGAGCTTTTATCTCTCTCCCCTCACCACAAATCAGATTCTTCTGAGGAGTTCCCAGTACATTATCCTTTCCCCTGTGTAATTACCTTAACAAGCTGCAGCTGTTTTTATTCTCAGAAGCTTTACTCCCTGATATACAGCTGCCTACCCCCTTCGTAAGTGCAGGTCCTAAATGAGCTTTTTTCTCTGTTCCCTCACCACAATCCAGATTCTTTTGGGGAGTTACCAGTACAGTAACTATACCAGGAAGTACTTAATTTATTAAGCTACTGCTTTTCTAAAGCTCAGGGGAGATATTTACTGATAAACAGCTACCTACGCAGCATGTTCATGTCGTTCCTAAATGAGCTTTTATCTCTCTCCCCTCACCACAAATCAGATTCTTCTGAGGAGTTCCCAGTACATTATCCTTTCCCCTGTGTAATTACCTTAACAAGCTGCAGCTGTTTTTATTCTCAGAAGCTTTACTCCCTGATATACAGCTGCCTACCCCCTTCGAAAGTGCAGGTCATAAATGAGCTTTTTTCTCTGTTCCCTCAGCACAATCCAGATTATTTTGGGGAGTTACCAGTACAGTAACCATACCAGGAGTACTTAATTTATTAAGCTACTGCTTTTCTTAATCTCAGTGGAGATATTTACTGATAAACAGCTACCTACGCAGCATGTTCATGTCGTTCCTAAATGAGCTTTTATCTCTCTCCTCTCACCACAAATCAGATTCTTCTGAGGAGTTCCCAGTACATTATCCTTTCCCCTGTGTAATTACCTTAACAAGATGCAGCTGTTTTTATTCTCAGAAGGTTTACTCCCTGATATACAGCTGCCTACCCCCTTCGTAAGTGCAGGTCCTAAATGAGCTTTTTTCTCTGTTCCCTCACCACAATCCAGATTCTTTTGGGGAGTTACCAGTACAGTAACCATACCAGGAAGTACTTAATTTATTAAGCTACTGCTTTTCTTAATCTCAGTGGAGATATTTACTGATAAACAGCTACCTACGCAGCATGTTCATGTCGTTCCTAAATGAGCTTTTATCTCTCTCCCCTCACCACAAATCAGATACTTCTGAGGAGTTCCCAGTACATTATCCTTTCCCCTGTGTAATTACCTTAACAAGCTGCAGCTGTTTTTATTCTCAGAAGGTTTACTCCCTGATATACAGCTGCCTACCCCCTTCTTAAGTGCAGGTCCTAAATGAGCTTTTTTCTCTGTTCCCTCACGACCATCCAGATTCTTTTTGGGAGTTACCAGTACAGTAACCATACAAGGAAGTACTTAATTTATTAAGCTACTGCTTTTCTTAATCTCAGTGGAGATATTTACTGATAAACAGCTACCTACGCAGCATGTTCATGTCGTTCCTAAATGAGCTTTTATCTCTCTCCCCTCACCACAAATCAGATTCTTCTGAGGAGTTCCCAGTACATTATCCTTTCCCCTGTGTAATTACCTTAACAAGCTCCAGCTGTTTTTATTCTCAGAAGCTTTACTCCCTGATATACAGCTGCCTACCCCCTTCGTAAGTGCAGGTCCTAAATGAGCTTTTTTCTCTGTTCCCTCACCACAATCCAGATTCTTTTGGGGAGTTACCAGTACAGTAACCATACCAGGAAGTACTTAATTTATTAAGCTACTGCTTTTCTAAAGCTCAGTGGAGATATTTACTGATAAACAGCTACCTACGCAGCATGTTCATGTCGTTCCTAAATGAGCTTTTATCTCTCTCCCCTCACCACAAATCAGATTCTTCTGAGGAGTTCCCAGTACTTTATCCTTTCTCCTGTGTAATTACCTTAACAAGCTCCAGCTGTTTTTATTCTCAGAAGGTTTACTCCCTGATATACAGCTGCCTACCCCCTTCGTAAGTGCAGTTCCTAAATTAGCTTTTTTCTCTCTTCCCTCACCACAATCCAGATTCTTTTGGGGAGTTACCAGTACAGTAACCATACCAGGAAATACTTAATTTATTAAGCTACTGCTTTTCTTAATCTCAGTGGAGATATTTACTGATAAACAGCTACCTACGCAGCATGTTCATGTCGTTCCTAAATGAGCTTTTATCTCTCTCCCCTCACCACAAATCAGATTCTTCTGAGGAGTTCCCAGAACATTATCCTTTCCCCTGTGTAATTACCTTAACAAGCTCCAGCTGTTTTTATTCTCAGAAGCTTTACTCCCTGATATACAGCTGCCTACCCCCTTCGAAAGTGCAGGTCCTAAATGAGCTTTTTTCTCTGTTCCCTCACCACAATCCAGATTTTTTTGGGGAGTTACCAGTACAGTAACCATACCAGGAAGTACTTAATTTATTAAGCTACTGCTTTTCTTAATCTCAGTGGAGATATTTACTGATAAACAGCTACCTACGCAGCATGTTCATGTCGTTCCTAAATGAGCTTTTATCTCTCTCCCCTCACCACAAATCAGATTCTTCTGAGGAGTTCCCAGTACTTTATCCTTTCTCCTGTGTAATTACCTTAACAAGCTCCAGCTGTTTTTATTCTCAGAAGGTTTACTCCCTGATATACAGCTGCCTACCCCCTTCGTAAGTGCAGGTCCTAAATGAGCTTTTTTCTCTGTTCCCTCACCACAATCCAGATTCTTTTGGGGAGTTACCAGTAAACTAACCATACCAGGAAGTACTTAATTTATTAAACTACTGCTTTTCATAATCTCAGTGGAGATATTTACTGATAAACAGCTACCTACGCAGCATGTTCATGTCGTTCCTAAATGAGCTTTTATCTCTCTCCCCTCACCACAAATCAGATTCTTCTGAGGAGTTCCCAGTACATTATCCTTTCCCCTGTGTAATTACCTTAACAAGCTCCAGCTGCATTTATTCTCAGAAGGTTTACTCTCTGATATACTGCTGCCTACCCCCTTCGTAAGTGCAGTTCTTAAATGAGCTTTTTTCTCTGTTCCCTCACCACAATCCAGATTCTTTTGGGGAGTTACCAGTACAGTAACCATACCAGGAAGTACTTAATTTATTAAGCTACTGCTTTTCTTAATCTCAGTGGAGATATTTACTGATAAACAGCTACCTACGCAGCATGTCCATGTCGTTCCTAAATGAGATTTTATCTCTCTCCCCTCACCACAAATCAGATTCTTCTGAGGAGTTCCCAGTACAATATCCTTTCCCCTGTGTAATTACCTTAACAAGCTCCAGCTGTTTTTATTCTCAGAAGGTTTACTCCCTGATATACAGCTGCCTACCCCCTTCGTAAGTGCAGTTCCTAAATGAGCTTTTTTCTCTCTTCCCTCACCACAATCCAGATTCTTTTGGGGAGTTACCAGTACAGTAACCATACCAGGAAGTACTTAATTTATTAAGCTACTGCTTTTCTTAATCTCAGTGGAGATATTTACTGATAAACAGCTACCTACGCAGCATGTTCCTGTCGTTCCTAAATGAGCTTTTATCTCTCTCCCCTCACCACAAATCAGATTCTTCTGAGGAGTTCCCAGTACATTATCCTTTCCCCTGTGTAATTACCTTAACAAGCTCCAGCTGTTTTTATTCTCAGAAGCTTTACTCCCTGATATACAGCTGCCTACCCCCTTCGAAAGTGCAGGTCCTAAATGAGCTTTTTTCTCTGTTCCCTCACCACAATCCAGATTCTTTTGGGGAGTTACTAGTACAGTAACCATACCAGGAAGTACTTAATTTATTAAGCTACTGCTTTTCTTAATCTCAGTGGAGATATTTACTGATAAACAGCTACGTACGCAGCATGTTCATGTCGTTCCTAAATGAGCTTTTATCTCTCTCCCCTCACCACAAATCAGATTCTTCTGAGGAGTTCCCAGTACATTATCCTTTCCCCTGTGTAATTACCTTAACAAGCTCCAGCTGTTTTTATTCTCAGAAGGTTTACTTCCTGATATACAGCTGCCTACCCCCTTCGTAAGTGCAGGTCCTAAATGAGCTTTTTTCTCTGTTCCCTCACCACAATCCAGATTATTTTGGGGAGTTACCAGTACAGTAACCATACCAGGAAGTACTTAATTTATTAAGCTACTGCTTTTCTTAATCTCAATGGAGATATTTACTGATAAACAGCTACCTACGCAGCATGTTCATGTCGTTCCTAAATGAGCTTTTATCTCTCTCCCCTCACCACAAATCAGATTCTTCTGAGGAGTTCCCAGTACATTATCCTTTCCCCTGTGTAATTACCTTAACAAGCTGCAGCTGTTTTTATTCTCAGAAGCTTTACTCCCTGATATACAGCTGCCTACCCCCTTCGAAAGTGCAGGTCCTAAATGAGCTTTTTTCTCTGTTCCCTCACCACAATCCAGATTCTTTTGGGGAGTTACCAGTACAGTAACCATACCAGGAAGTACTTAATTTATTAAGCTACTGCTTTTCTTAATCTCAGTGGAGATATTTACTGATAAACAGCTACCTACGCAGCATGTTCATGTCGTTCTTAAATGAGCTTTTATCTCTCTCCCCTCACCACAAATCAGATTCTTCTGAGGAGTTCCCAGTACATTATCCTTTCCCCTGTGTAATTACCTTAACAAGCTGCAGCTGTTTTTATTCTCAGAAGCTTTACTCCCTGATATACAGCTGCCTACCCCCTTCGTAAGTGCAGGTCCTAAATGAGATTTTTCTCTGTTCCCTCACCACAATCCAGATTCTTTTGGGGAGTTACCAGTACAGTAACCATACCAGGAAGTACTTACTTTATTAAGCTACTGCTTTTCTAAAGCTCAGTGGAGATATTTACTGATAAACAGCTACCTACGCAGCATGTTCATGTCGTTCCTAAATGAGCTTTTATCTCTCTCCCCTCACCACAAATCAGATTCTTCTGAGGAGTTCCCAGTACTTTATCCTTTCTCCTGTGTAATTACCTTAACAAGCTCCAGCTGTTTTTATTCTCAGAAGGTTTACTCCCTGATATACAGCTGCCTACCCCCTTCGTAAGTGCAGGTCCTAAATGAGCTTTTTTCTCTGTTCCCTCACCACAATCCAGATTCTTTTGGGGAGTTACCAGTACAGTAAGCATACCAGGAAGTACTTAATCTATTAAGCTACTGCTTTTCTTAATCTCAGTGGAGATATTTACTGATAAACAGCTACCTACGCAGCATGTTCATGTCGTTCCTAAATGAGCTTTTATCTCTCTCCCCTCACCACAAATCAGATTCTTCTGAGGAGTTCCCAGTACATTATCCTTTCCCCTGTGTAATTACCTTAACAAGCTCCAGCTGTTTTTATTCTCAGTAGCTTTACTCCCTGATATACAGCTGCCTACCCCCTTCGAAAGTGCAGGTCCTAAATGAGCTTTTTTCTCTGTTCCCTCACCACAATCCAGATTCTTTTGGGGAGTTACCAGTACAGTAACCATACCAGGAAGTACTTAATTTATTAAGCTACTGCTTTTCTTAATCTCAGTGGAGATATTTACTGATAAACAGCTACCTACGCAGCATGTTCATGTCGTTCCTAAATGAGCTTTTATCTCTCTCCCCTCACCACAAATCAGATTCTTCTGAGGAGTTCCCAGTACATTATCCTTTCCCCTGTGTAATTACCTTAACAAGCTGCAGCTGTTTTTATTCTCAGAAGCTTTACTCCCTGATATACAGCTGCCTACCCCCTTCGAAAGTGCAGGTCCTAAATGAGCTTTTTTCTCTGTTCCCTCACCACAATCCAGATTCTTTTGGGGAGTTACCAGTACAGTAACCATACCAGGAAGTACTTAATTTATTAAGCTACTGCTTTTCTTAATCTCAGTGGAGATATTTACTGATAAACAGCTACCTACGCAGCATGTTCATGTCGTTCTTAAATGAGCTTTTATCTCTCTCCCCTCACCACAAATCAGATTCTTCTGAGGAGTTCCCAGTACATTATCCTTTCCCCTGTGTAATTACCTTAACAAGCTGCAGCTGTTTTTATTCTCAGAAGCTTTACTCCCTGATATACAGCTGCCTACCCCCTTCGTAAGTGCAGGTCCTAAATGAGATTTTTCTCTGTTCCCTCACCACAATCCAGATTCTTTTGGGGAGTTACCAGTACAGTAACCATACCAGGAAGTACTTACTTTATTAAGCTACTGCTTTTCTAAAGCTCAGTGGAGATATTTACTGATAAACAGCTACCTACGCAGCATGTTCATGTCGTTCCTAAATGAGCTTTTATCTCTCTCCCCTCACCACAAATCAGATTCTTCTGAGGAGTTCCCAGTACTTTATCCTTTCTCCTGTGTAATTACCTTAACAAGCTCCAGCTGTTTTTATTCTCAGAAGGTTTACTCCCTGATATACAGCTGCCTACCCCCTTCGTAAGTGCAGGTCCTAAATGAGCTTTTTTCTCTGTTCCCTCACCACAATCCAGATTCTTTTGGGGAGTTACCAGTACAGTAACCATACCAGGAAGTACTTAATTTATTAAGCTACTGCTTTTCTTAATCTCAGTGGAGATATTTACTGATAAACAGCTACCTACGCAGCATGTTCATGTCGTTCCTAAATGAGCTTTTATCTCTCTCCCCTCACCACAAATCAGATTCTTCTGAGGAGTTCCCAGTACATTATCCTTTCCCCTGTGTAATTACCTTAACAAGCTCCAGCTGTTTTTATTCTCAGGAGCTTTACTCCCTGATATACAGCTGCCTACCCCCTTCGAAAGTGCAGGTCCTAAATGAGCTTTTTTCTCTGTTCCCTCACCACAATCCAGATTCTTTTGGGGAGTTACCAGTACAGTAACCATACCAGGAAGTACTTAATTTATTAAGCTACTGCTTTTCTTAATCTCAGTGGAGATATTTACTGATAAACAGCTACTACGCAGCATGTTCATGTCGTTCCTAAATGAGCTTTTATCTCTCTCCCTCACCACAAATCAGATTCTTCTGAGGAGTTCCCAGCACATTATCCTTACCCCTGTGTAATTACCTTAACAAGCTGCAGCTGTTTTTATTCTCAGAAGCTTTACTCCCTGATATACAGCTGCCTACCCCCTTCGAAAGTGCAGGTCCTAAATGAGCTTTTTTCTCTGTTCCCTCACCACAATCCAGATTCTTTTGGGGAGTTACTAGTACAGTAACCATACCAGGAAGTACTTAATTTATTAAGCTACTGCTTTTCTTAATCTCAGTGGAGATATTTACTGATAAACAGCTACGTACGCAGCATGTTCATGTCGTTCCTAAATGAGCTTTTATCTCTCTCCCCTCAAGACAAATCAGATTCTTCTGAGGAGTTCCCAGAACATTATCCTTACCCCTGTGTAATTACCTTAAGAAGCTGCAGCTGTTTTTATTCTCAGAAGCTTTACTCCCTGATATACAGATGCCTACCCCCTTCGTAAGTGCAGGTCCTAAATGAGCTTTTTTCTCTGTTCCCTCACCACAATCCAGATTCTTTTGGGGAGTTACCAGTACAGTAACCATACCAGGAAGTACTTAATTTATTAAGCTACTGCTTTTCTTAATCTCAGTGGAGATATTTACTGATAAACAGCTACCTACGCAGCATGTTCATGTCGTTCCTAAATGAGCTTTTATCTCTCTCCCCTCACCACAAATCAGATTCTTCTGAGGAGTTCCCAGTACATTATCCTTTCCCCTGTGTAATTACCTTAACAAGCTCCAGCTGTTTTTATTCTCAGAAGCTTTACTCCCTGATATACAGCTGCCTACCCCCTTCGAAAGTGCAGGTCCTAAATGAGGTTTTTTCTCTGTTCCCTCACCACAATCCAGATTCTTTTGGGGAGTTACCAGTACAGTAACCATACCAGGAAGTACTTAATTTATTAAGCTACTGCTTTTCTTAATCTCAGTGGAGATATTTACTGATAAACAGCTACCTACGCAGCATGTTCATGTCGTTCCTAAATGAGCTTTTATCTCTCTCCCCTCACCACAAATCAGATTCTTCTGAGGAGTTCCCAGTACATTATCCTTACCCCTGTGTAATTACCTTAACAAGCTGCAGCTGTTTTTATTCTCAGAAGCTTTACTCCCTGATATACAGCTGCCTACCCCCTTCATAAGTGCAGGTCCTAAATGAGCTTTTTTCTCTGTTCCCTCACCACAATCCAGATTCTTTTGGGGAGTTACCAGTACAGTAACCATACCAGGAAGTACTTAATTTATTAAGCTACTGCTTTTCTTAATCTCAGTGGAGATATTTACTGATAAACAGCTACCTACGCAGCATGTTCATGTCGTTCCTAAATGAGCTTTTATCTCTCTCCCCTCACCACAAATCAGATTCTTCTGAGGAGTTCCCAGTACATTATCCTTTCCCCTGTGTAATTACCTTAACAAGCTCCAGCTGTTTTTATTCTCAGAAGGTTTACTCCCTGATATACAGCTGCCTACCCCCTTCGTAAGTGCAGGTCCTAAATGAGCTTTTTTCTCTGTTCCCTCACCACAATCCAGATTATTTTGGGGAGTTACCAGTACAGTAACCATACCAGGAAGTACTTAATTTATTAAGCTACTGCTTTTCTTAATCTCAGTGGAGATATTTACTGATAAACAGCTACCTACGCAGCATGTTCATGTCGTTCCTAAATGAGCTTTTATCTCTCTCCCCTCACCACAAATCAGATTCTTCTGAGGAGTTCCAGTACATTATCCTTTCCCCTGTGTAATTACCTTAACAAGCTGCAGCTGTTTTTATTCTCAGAAGCTTTACTCCCTGATATACAGCTGCCTACCCCCTTGAAAGTGCAGGTCCTAAATGAGCTTTTTTCTCTGTTCCCTCACCACAATCCAGATTCTTTTGGGGAGTTACCAGTACAGTAACCATACCAGGAAGTACTTAATTTATTAAGCTACTGCTTTTCTTAATCTCAGTGGAGATATTTACTGATAAACAGCTACCTACGCAGCATGTTCATGTCGTTCCTAAATGAGCTTTTATCTCTCTCCCCTCACCCCAAATCAGATTCTTCTGAGGAGTTCCCAGTACATTATCCTTTCCCCTGTGTAATTACCTTAACAAGCTCCAGCTGTTTTTATTCTCAGAAGCTTTACTCCCTGATATACAGCTGCCTACCCCCTTCGAAAGTGCAGGTCCTAAATGAGCTTTTTTCTCTGTTCCCTCACCACAATCCAGATTCTTTTGGGGAGTTACCAGTACAGTAACCATACCAGGAGTACTTAATTTATTAAGCTACTGCTTTTCTTAATCTCAGTGGAGATATTTACTGATAAACAGCTACCTACGCAGCATGTTCATGTCGTTCCTAAATGAGCTTTTATCTCTCTCCCCTCACCACGAATCAGATTCTTCTGAGGAGTTCCCAGTACATTATCCTTTCCCCTGTGTAATTACCTTAACAAGATGCAGCTGTTTTTATTCTCAGAAGCTTTACTCCCTGATATACAGCTGCCTACCAACTTCGTAAGTGCAGGTCCTAAATGAGCTTTTTTCTCTGTTCCCTTACCACAATCCAGATTCTATTGGGGAGTTACGAGTACAGTAACCATACCAGGAAGTACTTAATTTATTAAGCTACTTTTTTTCTAAAGCTCAGTGGAGATATTTACTGATAAACAGCTACCTACGCAGCATGTTCATGTCGTTCCTAAATGAGCTTTTATCTCTCTCCCCTCACCACAAATCAGATTCTTCTGAGGAGTTCCCAGTACTTTATCCTTTCTCCTGTGTAATTACCTTAACAAGCTCCAGCTGTTTTTATTCTCAGTAGGTTTACTCCCTGATATACAGCTGCCTACCCCCTTCGTAAGTGCAGGTCCTAAATGAGCTTTTTTCTCTATTCCCTCACCACAATCCAGATTCTTTTGGGGAGTTACCAGTACAGTAACCATACCAGGAAGTACTTAATTTATTAAGCTACTGGTTTTCTTAATCTCAGTGGAGATATTTACTGATAAACAGCTACCTATGCAGCATGTTCATGTCGTTCCTAAATGAGCTTTTATCTCTCTCCCCTCACCACAAATCAGATTCTTCTGAGGAGTTCCCAGTACATTATCCTTTCCCCTGTGTAATTACCTTAACAAGCTGCAGCTGTTTTTATTCTCAGAAGCTTTACTCCCTGATATACAGCTGCCTACCCCCTTCGTAAGTGCAGGTCCTAAATGAGCTTTTTTCTCTGTTCCCTCACCACAATCCAGATTCTTTTGGGGAGTTACCAGTACAGTAACCATACCAGGAAGTACTTAATTTATTAAGCTACTGCTTTTCTTAATCTCAGTGGAGATATTTACTGATAAACAGCTACCTACGCAGCATGTTCATGTTGTTCCTAAATGAGCTTTTATCTCTCTCCCCTCACCACAAATCAGATTCTTCTGAGGAGTTCCCAGTACATTATCCTTTCCCCTGTGTAATTACCTTAACAAGCTCCAGCTGTTTTTATTCTCAGAAGGTTTACTCCCTGATATACAGCTGCCTACCCCCTTCGTAAGTGCAGGTCCTAAATGAGCTTTTTTCTCTGTTCGCTCACCACAATCCAGATTCTTTTGGGGAGTTACCAGTACAGTAACCATACCAGGAAGTACTTAATTTATTAAGCTACTGCTTTTCTTAATCTCAGTGGAGATATTTACTGATAAACAGCTACCTACGCAGCATGTTCATGTCGTTCCTAAATGAGCTTTTATCTCTCTCCCCTCACCACAAATCAGATTCTTCTGTGGAGTTCCCAGTACATTATCCTTTCCCCTGTGTAATTACCTTAACAAGCTGCAGCTGTTTTTATTCTCAGAAGGTTTAGTCCCTGATATACAGCTGCCTACCCCCTTCGTAAGTGCAGGTCCTAAATGAGCTTTTTTCTCTGTTCCCTCACCACAATCCAGATTATTTTGGGGAGTTACCAGTACAGTAACCATACCAGGAAGTACTTAATTTATTAAGCTACTGCTTTTCTTAATCTCAGTGGAGATATTTACTGATAAACAGCTACCTACGCAGCATGTTCATGTCGTTCCTAAATGAGCTTTTATCTCTCTCCCCTCACCACAAATCAGATTCTTCTGAGGAGTTCCCAGTACATTATCCTTTCCCCTGTGTAATTACCTTAACAAGCTGCAGCTGTTTTTATTCTCAGAAGCTTTACTCCCTGATATACAGCTGCCTACCCCCTTCGAAAGTGCAGGTCCTAAATGAGCTTTTTTCTCTGTTCCCTCACCACAATCCAGATTCTTTTGGGGAGTTACCAGTACAGTAACCATACCAGGAAGTACTTAATTTATTTAGCTACTGCTTTTCTTAATCTCAGTGGAGATATTTACTGATAAACAGCTACCTACGCAGCATGTTCATGTCGTTCTTAAATGAGCTTTTATCTCTCTCCCCTCACCACAAATCAGATTCTTCTGAGGAGTTCCCAGTACATTATCCTTTCCCCTGTGTAATTACCTTAACAAGCTGCAGCTGTTTTTATTCTCAGAAGCTTTACTCCCTGATATACAGCTGCCTACCCCCTTCGTAAGTGCAGGTCCTAAATGAGATTTTTCTCTGTTCCCTCACCACAATCCAGATTCTTTTGGGGAGTTACCAGTACAGTAACCATACCAGGAAGTACTTACTTTATTAAGCTACTGCTTTTCTAAAGCTCAGTGGAGATATTTACTGATAAACAGCTACCTACGCAGCATGTTCATGTCGTTCCTAAATGAGCTTTTATCTCTCTCCCCTCACCACAAATCAGATTCTTCTGAGGATTTCCCAGTACATTATCCTCTCCCCTGTGTAATTACCTTAACAAGCTCCAGCTGTTTTTATTCTCAGAAGTTTTACTCCCTGATATACAGCTGCCTACCCCCTTCGTAAGTGCAGGTCCTAAATGAGCTTTTTTCTCTGTTCCCTCACCACAATCCAGATTCTTTTGGGGAGTTACCAGTACAGTAACCATACCAGGAAGTACTTAATTTATTAAGCTACTGCTTTTCTTAATCTCAGTGGAGATATTTACTGATAAACAGCTACCTACGCAGCATGTTCATGTCGTTCCTAAATGAGCTTTTATCTCTCTCCCCTCACCACAAATCAGATTCTTCTGAGGAGTTCCCAGTACATTATCCTTTCCCCTGTGTAATTACCTTAACAAGCTCCAGCTGTTTTTATTCTCAGAAGCTTTACTCCCTGATATACAGCTGCCTACCCCCTTCGTAAGTGCAGGTCCTAAATGAGCTTTTTTCTCTGTTCCCTCACCACAATCCAGATTCTTTTGGGGAGTTACCAGTACAGTAACCATACCAGGAGTACTTAATTTATTAAGCTACTGCTTTTCTTAATCTCAGTGGAGATATTTACTGATAAACAGCTACCTACGCAGCATGTTCATGTCGTTCCTAAATGAGCTTTTATCTCTCTCCCCTCACCACAAATCAGATTCTTCTGAGGAGTTCCCAGTACTTTATCCTTTCTCTTGTGTAATTACCTTAACAAGCTCAGCTGTTTTTATTCTCAGAAGGTTTACTCCCTGATATACAGCTGCCTACCCCCTTCGTAAGTGCAGGTCCTAAATGAGCTTTTTTCTCTGTTCCCTCACCACAATCCAGATTCTTTTGGGGAGTTACCAGTACAGTAACCATACCAGGAAGTACTTAATTTATTAAGCTACTGCTTTTCTTAATCTCAGTGGAGATATTTACTGATAAACAGCTACCTACGCAGCATGTTCCTGTCGTTCATAATGAGCTTTTATCTCTCTCCCCTCACCACAAATCAGATTCTTCTGAGGAGTTCCCAGTACATTATCCTTTCCCCTGTGTAATTACCTTAACAAGCTCCAGCTGTTTTTATTCTCAGAAGCTTTACTCCCTGATATACAGCTGCCTACCCCCTTCGTAAGTGCAGGTCCTAAATGAGCTTTTTTCTCTGTTCCCTCACCACAATCCAGATTCTTTTGGGGAGTTACCAGTACAGTAACCATACCAGGAAGTACTTAATTTATTAAGCTACTGCTTTTCTTAATCTCAGTGGAGATATTTACTGATAAACAGCTACCTACGCAGCATGTTCATTTCGTTCCTAAATGAGCTTTTATCTCTCTCCCCTCACCACAAATCAGATTCTTCTGAGGAGTTCCCAGTACATTATCCTTTCCCCTGTGTAATTACCTTAACAAGCTCCAGCTGTTTTTATTCTCAGAAGCTTTACTCCCTGATATACAGCTGCCTACCCCCTTCGTAAGTGCAGGTCCTAAATGAGCTTTTTTCTCTGTTCCCTCACCACAATCCAGATTCTTTTGGGGAGTTACCAGTACAGTAACCATACCAGGAAGTACTTAATTTATTAAGCTACTGCTTTTCTTAATCTCAGTGGAGATATTTACTGATAAACCACTACCTACGCATCATGTTCATGTCGTTCATAAATGAGCTTTTATCTCTCTCCCCTCACCACAAATCAGATTCTTCTGAGGAGTTCCCAGTACATTATCCTTTACCCTGTGTAATTACCTTAACAAGCTCCAGCTGTTTTTATTCTCAGAAGGTTTACTCCCTGATATACAGCTGCCTACCCCCTTCGTAAGTGCAGGTCCTAAATGAGATTTTTTCTCTGTTCCCTCACCACAATCCAGATTCTTTTGGGGAGTTACCAGTACAGTAACCATACCAGGAAGTACTTAATTTATTAAGCTACTACTTTCTTAATCTCAGTGGAGATATTTATTGATAAACAGCTACCTACGCAGCATGTTCATGTCGTTCCTAAATGTGCTTTTATCTCTCTCCCCTCACCACAAAAAGATTCTTCTGAGTAGTTCCCAGTACTTTATAATTTCCCCTGTGTAATTACCTTAACAAGCTCCAGCTGTTTTTATTCTCAGAAGGTTTACTCCCTGATATACAGCTGCCTAGCCCCTTCGTAAGTGGAGGTCCTAAATGAGCTTTTTCCTCTGTTCACTCACCACAATCCAGATTCTTTTGGGGAGTTACCAGTACAGTAACCATACCAGGAAGTACTTAATTTATTAAGCTACTGCTTTTCTTAATCTCAGTGGAGATATTTACTGATAAACAGCTACCTACGCAGTATGTTCATGTCGTTCCTAAATGAGCTTTTATCTCTCTCCCCTCACCACAAATCAGATTCTTCTGAGGAGTTCCCAGTACATTATCCTTTCCCCTGTGTAATTACCTTAACAAGCTCCAGCTGTTTTTATTCACAAAAGGTTTACTCCCTGATATACAGCTGCCTACCCCCTTCGTAAGTGCAGGTCCTAAATGAGCTTTTTTCTCTGTTCCCTCACCACAATCCAGATTCTTTTGGGGAGTTACCAGTACAGTAACCATACCAGGAAGTACTTAATTTATTAAGCTACTGCTTTTCTTAATTTCAGTGGAGGTATTTACTGATAAACAGCTACCTACGCAGTATGTTCATGTCGTTCCTAAATGAGCTTTTATCTCTCTCCCCTCACCACAAATCAGATTCTTCTGAGGAGTTCCCAGTACTTTATAATTTCCCCTATGTAATTACCTTAACAAGCTCCAGCTGTTTTTATTCTCAGAAGGTTTACTCCCTGATATACAGCTGCCTACCCCCTTCGAAAGTGCAGGTCCTAAATGAGCTTTTTTCTCTGTTCCCTCACCACAATCCAGATTCTTTTGGGGAGTTACCAGTACAGTAACCATACCAGGAAGTACTTAATTTATTAAGCTACTGCTTTTCTTAATCTCAGTGGAGATATTTACTGATAAACAGCTACCTACGCAGCATGTTCATGTCGTTCCTAAATGAGCTTTTATCTCTCTCCCCTCACCACAAATCAGATTCTTCTGAGTCGTTCCCAGTACTATATAATTTCCCCTGTGTAATTACCTTAACAAGCTCCAGCTGTTTTTATTCTCAGAATTTTTACTCCCTGATATACAGCTGCCTACCCCCTTCGTCAGTGCAGGTCCTAAATGAGCTTTTTTCTCTGTTCCCTCACCACAATCCAGATTCTTTTTGGGGAGTTACCAGTAGAGTAACCATACCAGGAAGTACTTAATTTATTAAGCTACTGCTTTTCTTAATCTCAGTGGAGATATTTACTGATAAACAGCTACCTACGCAGCATGTTCATGTCGTTCCTAAATGAGCTTTTATCTCTCTCCCCTCACCACAAATCAGATTCTTCTGAGGAGTTCCCAGTACATTATCCTTTCCCCTGTGTAATTACCTTAACAAGCTCCAGCTGTTTTTATTCTCAGAAGGTTTACTCCCTGATATACAGCTGCCTACCCCCTTCGTAAGTGCAGGTCCTAAATGAGCTTTTTTCTCTGTTCCCTCACCACAATCCAGATTCTTTTGGGGAGTTACCAGTACAGTAACCATACCAGGAAGTACTTAATTTATTAAGCTACTGCTTTTCTTAATCTCAGTGGAGATATTTACTGATAAACAGCTACCTACGCAGCATGTTCATGTCGTTCCTAAATGAGCTTTTATCTCTCTCCCCTCACCACAAATCAGATTCTTCTGAGGAGTTCCCAGTACATTATCCTTTCCCCTGTGTAATTACCTTAACAAGCTCCAGCTGTTTTTATTCTCAGAAGGTTTACTCCCTGATATACAGCTGCCTACCCCCTTCGTAAGTGCAGGTCCTAAATGAGCTTTTTTCTCTGTTCCCTCACCACAATCCAGATTCTTTTGGAGAGTTACCAGTACAGTAACCATACCAGGAAGTACTTAATTTATTAAGCTACTGCTTTTCTTAATCTCAGTGGAGATATTTACTGATAAACAGCTACCTACGCAGCATGTTCATGTCGTTCCTAAATGAGCTTTTATCTCTCTCCCCTCACCACAAATCAGATTCTTCTGAGGAGTTCCCAGTACATTATCCTTTCCCCTGTGTAATTACCTTAACAAGCTCCAGCTGTTTTATTCTCAGAAGGTTTACTCCCTGATATACAGCTGCCTACCCCCTTCGTAAGTGCAGGTCCTAAATGAGCTTTTTTCTCTGTTCCCTCACCACAATCCAGATTCTTTTGGGGAGTTACCAGTACAGTATCCATACCAGGAAGTACTTAATTTATTAAGCTACTGCTTTTCTTAATCTCAGTGGAGATATTTACTGATAAACAGCTACCTACGCAGCATGTTCATGTCGTTCCTAAATGAGCTTTTATCTCTCTCCCCTCACCACAAATCAGATTCTTCTGAGGAGTTCCCAGTACATTATCCTTTCCCCCTGTGTAATTACCTTAACAAGCTCCAGCTGTTTTTGTTCGCAGATTGTTTACTCCCTGATATACAGCTGCCTACCCCCTTCGTAAGTGCAGGTCCTAAATGAGCTTTTTTCTCTGTTCCCTGACCACAATCCAGATTCTTTTGGGGAGTTACCAGTACAGTAACGATACCAGGAAGTACTTAATTTATTAAGCTACTGCTTTTCTTAATCTCAGTGGAGATATTTACTGATAAACAGATACCTACGCAGCATGTTCATGTCGTTCCTAAATGAGCTTTTATCTCTCTCCCCTCACCAAAAATCAGATTCCTCTGAGAGTTCCCGGTACATTATCCTTACCCCTGTGTAATTACCTTAACAAGCTCCAGCTGTTTTTATTCTCAGAAGGTTTACTCCCTGATAAACAGCTGCCTACCCCCTGCGTAAGTGCAGATCTTAAATGAGCTATTTTCTCTGTTCCCTCACCACAATCCAGATTCTCCTCTTTTTTGGGAGTTACCAGTACAGTAACCATACCAGGAAGTACTTAATTTATTAAGCTACTGCTTTTCTTAATCTCAGTGGAGATATTTACTGATAAACAGCTACCTACGCAGCATGTTCATGTCGTTCATAAATGAGCTTTTATCTCTCTCCCCTCACCACAAATCAGATTCCTCTGAGGAGTTCCCAGTACAATATCCTTTCCCCTGTGTAATTTCCTTAACAAGCTCCAGCTGTTTTTATTCGCAGAAGGTTTACTCCCTGATATACAGCTGCCTACCCCCTTCGTAAGTGCAGGTCCTAAATGAGCTTTTTTCTCTGTTCCCTCACCACAATCCAGATTCTTTTGGGGAGTTACCAGTACAGTAACCATACCAGGAAGTACTTAATTTATTAAGCTACTGCTTTTCTTAATCTCAGTGGAGATATTTACTGAAAAAACATCTACCTACGCAGCATGTTCATGTCGTTCCTAAATGAGCTTTTATCTCTCTCCCCTCACCACAAATCAGATTCTTCTGAGGAGTTCCCAGTACATTATCCTTTCCCCTGTGTAATTACCTTAACAAGTTCCAGCTGTTTT
>NW_025961105.1:0-15000 GCF_023159225.1 Perognathus longimembris pacificus
TATCCCCAGCCCAGTCCCTGGCTTCTTTTTGCTCAAGCATAGCATTCTACCACATGAGCCACAGCTCCACTTCTGGCTATTTTCTATATTTGCTCTTGAGGAATGGAACCCAGAGCTTCATGTATATGAGGCAAGCACTTTGCCACTAGACCATGTCCCCAGCCCAGGTATTGCATGTTAACAAGAAACCTGGAGATTCTCTGGAGTGTTTAGGGGATGTGTGGGGGTGATATGCAAATTTGGATGGAAATATAGAATGCCACATTTGCATATGGGGTGGGGCTTAGCCTTTAAACCTGACTGACTGTTAAATACACAGAAAAAGCCAGGCAGGATTCTCCATTCAGTTGTGACCTGGGGCCTGTTTTGGGAGATGATAGGGGGTATTTGAAATGACTTTAATTTCTCTATAGTGTTTTCTTTTCTTGTTGACTTGCCACCCACTCCCACCGAGGAGCATGCTATGGGTAGAACAAATGTGTTTCAAAATGACAAAATTCAAATTAATGTGAAGGTAAATTAAAAAAAAATACTTTGTGCCTATAATGGGGCTGGGACTCAGGCCTGAGAACTGTTCTTTTGCTTTTCCCAATCAAGGCTGATGCTTTACCTCCTGAACCACACCTCAACTTCTGAATTTTTGGTGGTTAATTTCACATAAGAGGCTCATGCATTTTCCTTCCCAGGTTGACTTTAAACCATGATCTTCACATCTCAGACTCCTGAGGTGTGAGCACCGGTGGTGGGTTGTGGTGAATGTCTTTTCATGAGCATATTTACCAGATTTTTGTATTTTATAAAACCCAGCACACAGGAGAGGGGAGGCCACAGATATGAGTTCAGAGCTCTGACACCCAGGGGAGAGATGATTCTTGCACAAAAAGCCTTTTTCTGGTGTGTGTGTGTGTGTGTGTGTGTGTGTGTGTGTGTGTGTGTGTTGAAAGAATATGTCTTGGCCATCCCAGAGGACCATGCAGAGATAGTCACAGATAGGAGAAGAAGGTTCATAAGGAGGTTTATTAGTGGGCCCATAGTGCCCATGGGAGAGGGAGCTACATGGCATCTGCACCTTATCCAGGTGGCAGCTTCTCTCTCTGGGGGTAAAGGGGAAGTAGGTAGGTAGTGAGTAGGAGTGGCTCATTAGGTATGGGTGGATCTGGGGGCTAGTGGGAGGAGCTGAGGACCTGAGGCAGGAGAAATGCTAACATTCCCCCATTTGTTGTTTATTACTAATAGAAGAGGGGTACCAGGCTAGGAGTATGGGTGGAGGTTGTTTCTTCCGGAGCTACTTCCTGCTGAAAAGGGGCAAAGTAGTCAGGGGTCCCTGATTCATCATTTGGCCTGGTACTGTCCAAGAAGTATTTGTTTGACAGTTTGGTTGGTAAAAGTCCTCACATTTACATGAGAACTGTTATCAAGGGCCAATGGGTGTCATGGTCTCCTCTGGCAACCTCCTGCAGCTTGGGCACATCAAGGAGTCCCTGGGGCTGGGGTCCTTAGGGTCTAGATCTGTGCTGGGCAGAGCAGTGTAGTAAGAGGATGGCCTTGAACTGCAAATTCCCAGGTGGCGACCTTGGTGAGGGTTGTTATCCTGTTAAAAGAGACTTTTGAAAAGGTCAGGCAAAAGGCTGACAAGTACACAGGACCAGTTAACATGAACGACATGGGAGGGAGAACACACCCTGGGCACAAGTCAGAAAAGTTCCATTTATAACGTAAACCCAATTGTGGCTCATTACAAGGAAGGAGGAATAACTGGACTGGGGGCAGGAAGGGAGTGTTTAGGGATAGTGGACTGGTTGGGAGTAACCAGTCAGAGGCTAAAATATATATCTGTATCTATATCTATATATCTATATCTTTATCTATCTATCTATATCAAGTAACAAAGGCAAGAATGCAAGTTTCTGTCCAGATGGAAAATGGACAGGTATGGACATTAGATGGGTAAACAACTATTCCTCTTGATCTCCTGGCTCTGATTAATTTTGAAAGGGCAAGTTTAAATTGACTCGATTCAAGATGAGACTTCATCTCCTCTTACTCCTCTCTATGGTTCCTTGGTGTCAGGATTGACCTCATCCTGAAGGTCTAGGTGCTCATTGCTTGGATAGCTTGTCCTAGTTGGCATTCACGGGGTTTGAACTCAAGGCCTGGGCACTGTCCCTGAGCACTTCTGCTCAAGGCTAGTGCTCTAACACTTGAGCCATGGTGCTGCTTTCAGCATTTGGCTGGTTCTCTTGAGCCAAGCTTCCAGTCTGGCTCTGCTGGTTAGTTGGGAGAAGAAGTTTTAGAGGGATTTTTTTTTCCTGCCTGGGCTGGCTTCGAACTACAATCCAAGGAGTCTTAGCCATAAAAGCCCTTTTTATTTCCAATCAGAGCAACAGGAGAACAATAGGAGTAGAGCTTACCTGTAACTTGCCAGAATTGACCAACAAATACTTGCCAGAGTTCTGCTGTAATACTTAGAGAACAGCAGACTGAATGAGATGCATGTGCCATCAAATCAAATCATATCAGTTAACCTTACTGGCAGATGGGAGGGTACACAAATGAATAACAATCAAGAGGGCAAAGGGTCAGGACAATGTAAAAGTCTCAGCTTCAGTGGATCCAAAGTGGCTGTGTCTTACATCCCGAATCAGCAGGCCTCCTTAGTTATGTGTGATGGAGGCAGGCAGGAGAGATGGGTTGGATCTGGGCAAGGCTGTAGTGGCATCTCTCAGAGTCTCCTGGATAGATTGTCACACCTCCTGCTGGGTTGCCTGCAAAATTCTACACAAATTGGTTAAAGACATTTGAAATCTCCCAGTATTCCCTGGTTGCTTACTCTGAGTACTCTGGATTTTGTAGGCTGCTGCCCTACTGGTTTAAGCAGGGTGACAACTTTAAACAGATTTTAGAAGGCTTGGGCCTTTAACCATCTTCCTAGTCACAAAGTCCACACAGACCAAAGGCCAACCAAGTCTGCTCTCTGCAGCAGCCATGACAGTTTCTCATTGCATTCCGCCAAGAGTTGTTTGCAATTCAGGTCGCTCAAGCTGCATGGTACAGGGAATGGGAAACAGGTAAGGACAGCAGGGGAAGACACAAGTGCCAATGGGCTGGCCAACATGCAGGGCTGGGCTCCCTAGCCACGCCCACCACAACAGTATCAGGCTTGATTCGATCAAGTCGCACCCAGTGCCCTGAAAACCCTTAGCACCTTCCAAGGCACGGTAAACTGGGTGTGCTCGCAAGTGCGTGAGTGTGTCCGTGTTTGGTTGTACGAGTGCGTGTCTGTTCCTGACACCGTACATGGGTGTACTTCCTAAACATAAGTCTGGATATGTGTAAATAGGCATCTGGATGTGGATCCAGGAGGTCCCGTCACAGTGTGTTCTGAGTGAGCATGTGGAGGCTGCGGCGAGTGACAGAGAAAGACAGAGATGGAGAGTGGGCTTGCATGTGAGAAATTTCCTGTCCATGTGCGGTGGCAGGAGTGTGTCCGATATGAAGTTGAACAGATGCGATTCAAAGTGTGTGCACGTATACTTGCTTGCTTGAAATTCCCAGGAAACCATTCATTTGGCAAGGCTGCCTTTAGTGCTGTCTGCTTCTCCAAGGTCTCCAGACATGAGTCCGGGGATGCTAAGCAGCCACTGCTGTTGGCGATCCGCATGAGAGTGATGATGACGCCTACGAATAGCATTGCTGGGAGCCAGGGTGCCTTGGCCAACGCAGGGAAGCGTCAGAATTCCCTTTCCCTGGTGTCTGAGCATAGCACCCTGCAGGAGCCTTAAACTTATGGCTGTGAGCCAACGGCCCCCCGCATTGCCAGCTCCTGCCTATAGCCATTATGACCCACCGCTACTCGGTAGGAGGAAGGATCTGGCAGAGATGTGGGCCAGAGAGGCCAGGCAAGAGGGCAAACAAGAGTGGAGCGGTCACCTGTGCGGTTAGGAGAACCCAATAACCCCTCACCTGCTGACCTTGAATCTCCATTGTGCTGTCATCGAACAGATGACGTGGATGGGGAGAGAGGTGGCGGATTCAGTCACCGGCCACTTCCAGGACTGGCAAGGGCAGAGGAGGTGGGGGAGCTGTCCAACACGGGTTCAGCCAGGATGTGGGATGGAGCGGGAGCGGAGGTGAAAAGTGGACCCAGCCCGTCCCAGCGGGGATTCCAGGTGTGCGATTGGTGGCTCCGGAGGTCCTGTACTTCCCTGTTGGCCTGTGAGAACTGGTGAGCAGTCAGAGCCAACCCCTAAGGGCCTTCGCGTCCCTTTCGCGATGGCAACTCCACTTGGAACACTGGCACACGTCAGCAGGTGGCGCCTAGAACCTGATCACGTCACAGAGCGCCTAACCCTCCAGGCGCCGCCCAGAGGCTTCCCAGCACCCCTGGGGCGCATGTGCAGTCAAGGAGGCATAAGCAGGGCCTGATGGGCTGTGAGCAACAACTGACTACCGCTAAGAGGCGTCACTCCCCCTCCCGCTAAAGCTGATCCTGTTGGAATGCAAATGCAAATGCACCTCAGCACACTGGGCAAGGCATAGAAACCCAAATCATCCAGCCACCTCCTGGAGGCTTTGCTACACGGCGGGCCGCGCATGCGCAGTCCTGCAACCTCAGAAGCACACCAGGCTGCTACCTAGCAAGCCAGTGAAGGGCTTCAAGTGGTCTCGGTCAAGTGAGCAGTTGCTTTCTCCAGACTAATAGGATGTCAGTCGCAGGAAAAGGAGCCACAAGGTAGAAAAGGAAGGCCCCAACCCTCCTCCCTCATATACACACCTCCTGCACAGAGAAAAGAAGCAGAGGGATTTGGGGACAGAACAGGGAGACTACAGCTTAGAGGAATGCGGACTGTTGTGCACGAGAGGACTGGCAGAGGCCAGGAGTACAGAGGCTGAGAGCAGAGGGCGAATTGGAGAAGACAACAAGGGCCAGGAAGAGGGAGGGGGTTCTGAATTCCTCAGAGGAAGGGACGAGATGCGTCGGGAGCTGTGTAGCCTGTGAAGCTCAGATGGAGGAGGAGGAAAATGGGAAGCAGAGGCAGGGGCAAAGAGGCAGAGGCCCGGTGGCACGCGTGAGTTGATAGGAGTCTGGAGGCAGGAAGGCTAATGCTAGGAGTGGAAGCAGCAGCAAGGCAGGGGCAAGGAGGGCATGAAGAGAGAATCTCAGGGAGTTTGTGGTGAAGCAAATATGAGTGCAGGGGACAAGCCTCAGGAACTCAGCCGCTGATGGAAGTTGGTGGCGAGGAAGGCCAGGATGCTTGCCACGGGACGGGCGCCGTGCCCCCAAGCCCATGACCCAACGAGACGGAAATAGAGCCAGGGCATTCTGGGGCACAGGCCTCTGCCCCTCGCTGCCCACAGTGCCTTGCTTCAGGGTGTAGACCAGAGGGGTAAAGAATGCCTTCTTTGGTTGGGGTACTTCCTGGGGATAATCCCGTGGTCCTGCCGCATTCACATGTCTCCCCTCATTGCATTCCGCCAAGAGTTGTTTGCAATTCAGGTCGCTCAAGCTGCATGGTACAGGGAATGGGAAACAGGTAAGGACAGCAGGGGAAGACACAAGTGCCAATGGGCTGGCCAACATGCAGGGCTGGGCTCCCTAGCCACGCCCACCACAACAGTATCAGGCTTGATTCGATCAAGTCGCACCCAGTGCCCTGAAAACCCTTAGCACCTTCCAAGGCACGGTAAACTGGGTGTGCTCGCAAGTGCGTGAGTGTGTCCGTGTTTGGTTGTACGAGTGCGTGTCTGTTCCTGACACCGTACATGGGTGTACTTCCTAAACATAAGTCTGGATATGTGTAAATAGGCATCTGGATGTGGATCCAGGAGGTCCCGTCACAGTGTGTTCTGAGTGAGCATGTGGAGGCTGCGGCGAGTGACAGAGAAAGACAGAGATGGAGAGTGGGCTTGCATGTGAGAAATTTCCTGTCCATGTGCGGTGGCAGGAGTGTGTCCGATATGAAGTTGAACAGATGCGATTCAAAGTGTGTGCACGTATACTTGCTTGCTTGAAATTCCCAGGAAACCATTCATTTGGCAAGGCTGCCTTTAGTGCTGTCTGCTTCTCCAAGGTCTCCAGACATGAGTCCGGGGATGCTAAGCAGCCACTGCTGTTGGCGATCCGCATGAGAGTGATGATGACGCCTACGAATAGCATTGCTGGGAGCCAGGGTGCCTTGGCCAACGCAGGGAAGCGTCAGAATTCCCTTTCCCTGGTGTCTGAGCATAGCACCCTGCAGGAGCCTTAAACTTATGGCTGTGAGCCAACGGCCCCCCGCATTGCCAGCTCCTGCCTATAGCCATTATGACCCACCGCTACTCGGTAGGAGGAAGGATCTGGCAGAGATGTGGGCCAGAGAGGCCAGGCAAGAGGGCAAACAAGAGTGGAGCGGTCACCTGTGCGGTTAGGAGAACCCAATAACCCCTCACCTGCTGACCTTGAATCTCCATTGTGCTGTCATCGAACAGATGACGTGGATGGGGAGAGAGGTGGCGGATTCAGTCACCGGCCACTTCCAGGACTGGCAAGGGCAGAGGAGGTGGGGGAGCTGTCCAACACGGGTTCAGCCAGGATGTGGGATGGAGCGGGAGCGGAGGTGAAAAGTGGACCCAGCCCGTCCCAGCGGGGATTCCAGGTGTGCGATTGGTGGCTCCGGAGGTCCTGTACTTCCCTGTTGGCCTGTGAGAACTGGTGAGCAGTCAGAGCCAACCCCTAAGGGCCTTCGCGTCCCTTTCGCGATGGCAACTCCACTTGGAACACTGGCACACGTCAGCAGGTGGCGCCTAGAACCTGATCACGTCACAGAGCGCCTAACCCTCCAGGCGCCGCCCAGAGGCTTCCCAGCACCCCTGGGGCGCATGTGCAGTCAAGGAGGCATAAGCAGGGCCTGATGGGCTGTGAGCAACAACTGACTACCGCTAAGAGGCGTCACTCCCCCTCCCGCTAAAGCTGATCCTGTTGGAATGCAAATGCAAATGCACCTCAGCACACTGGGCAAGGCATAGAAACCCAAATCATCCAGCCACCTCCTGGAGGCTTTGCTACACGGCGGGCCGCGCATGCGCAGTCCTGCAACCTCAGAAGCACACCAGGCTGCTACCTAGCAAGCCAGTGAAGGGCTTCAAGTGGTCTCGGTCAAGTGAGCAGTTGCTTTCTCCAGACTAATAGGATGTCAGTCGCAGGAAAAGGAGCCACAAGGTAGAAAAGGAAGGCCCCAACCCTCCTCCCTCATATACACACCTCCTGCACAGAGAAAAGAAGCAGAGGGATTTGGGGACAGAACAGGGAGACTACAGCTTAGAGGAATGCGGACTGTTGTGCACGAGAGGACTGGCAGAGGCCAGGAGTACAGAGGCTGAGAGCAGAGGGCGAATTGGAGAAGACAACAAGGGCCAGGAAGAGGGAGGGGGTTCTGAATTCCTCAGAGGAAGGGACGAGATGCGTCGGGAGCTGTGTAGCCTGTGAAGCTCAGATGGAGGAGGAGGAAAATGGGAAGCAGAGGCAGGGGCAAAGAGGCAGAGGCCCGGTGGCACGCGTGAGTTGATAGGAGTCTGGAGGCAGGAAGGCTAATGCTAGGAGTGGAAGCAGCAGCAAGGCAGGGGCAAGGAGGGCATGAAGAGAGAATCTCAGGGAGTTTGTGGTGAAGCAAATATGAGTGCAGGGGACAAGCCTCAGGAACTCAGCCGCTGATGGAAGTTGGTGGCGAGGAAGGCCAGGATGCTTGCCACGGGACGGGCGCCGTGCCCCCAAGCCCATGACCCAACGAGACGGAAATAGAGCCAGGGCATTCTGGGGCACAGGCCTCTGCCCCTCGCTGCCCACAGTGCCTTGCTTCAGGGTGTAGACCAGAGGGGTAAAGAATGCCTTCTTTGGTTGGGGTACTTCCTGGGGATAATCCCGTGGTCCTGCCGCATTCACATGTCTCCCCTCATTGCATTCCGCCAAGAGTTGTTTGCAATTCAGGTCGCTCAAGCTGCATGGTACAGGGAATGGGAAACAGGTAAGGACAGCAGGGGAAGACACAAGTGCCAATGGGCTGGCCAACATGCAGGGCTGGGCTCCCTAGCCACGCCCACCACAACAGTATCAGGCTTGATTCGATCAAGTCGCACCCAGTGCCCTGAAAACCCTTAGCACCTTCCAAGGCACGGTAAACTGGGTGTGCTCGCAAGTGCGTGAGTGTGTCCGTGTTTGGTTGTACGAGTGCGTGTCTGTTCCTGACACCGTACATGGGTGTACTTCCTAAACATAAGTCTGGATATGTGTAAATAGGCATCTGGATGTGGATCCAGGAGGTCCCGTCACAGTGTGTTCTGAGTGAGCATGTGGAGGCTGCGGCGAGTGACAGAGAAAGACAGAGATGGAGAGTGGGCTTGCATGTGAGAAATTTCCTGTCCATGTGCGGTGGCAGGAGTGTGTCCGATATGAAGTTGAACAGATGCGATTCAAAGTGTGTGCACGTATACTTGCTTGCTTGAAATTCCCAGGAAACCATTCATTTGGCAAGGCTGCCTTTAGTGCTGTCTGCTTCTCCAAGGTCTCCAGACATGAGTCCGGGGATGCTAAGCAGCCACTGCTGTTGGCGATCCGCATGAGAGTGATGATGACGCCTACGAATAGCATTGCTGGGAGCCAGGGTGCCTTGGCCAACGCAGGGAAGCGTCAGAATTCCCTTTCCCTGGTGTCTGAGCATAGCACCCTGCAGGAGCCTTAAACTTATGGCTGTGAGCCAACGGCCCCCCGCATTGCCAGCTCCTGCCTATAGCCATTATGACCCACCGCTACTCGGTAGGAGGAAGGATCTGGCAGAGATGTGGGCCAGAGAGGCCAGGCAAGAGGGCAAACAAGAGTGGAGCGGTCACCTGTGCGGTTAGGAGAACCCAATAACCCCTCACCTGCTGACCTTGAATCTCCATTGTGCTGTCATCGAACAGATGACGTGGATGGGGAGAGAGGTGGCGGATTCAGTCACCGGCCACTTCCAGGACTGGCAAGGGCAGAGGAGGTGGGGGAGCTGTCCAACACGGGTTCAGCCAGGATGTGGGATGGAGCGGGAGCGGAGGTGAAAAGTGGACCCAGCCCGTCCCAGCGGGGATTCCAGGTGTGCGATTGGTGGCTCCGGAGGTCCTGTACTTCCCTGTTGGCCTGTGAGAACTGGTGAGCAGTCAGAGCCAACCCCTAAGGGCCTTCGCGTCCCTTTCGCGATGGCAACTCCACTTGGAACACTGGCACACGTCAGCAGGTGGCGCCTAGAACCTGATCACGTCACAGAGCGCCTAACCCTCCAGGCGCCGCCCAGAGGCTTCCCAGCACCCCTGGGGCGCATGTGCAGTCAAGGAGGCATAAGCAGGGCCTGATGGGCTGTGAGCAACAACTGACTACCGCTAAGAGGCGTCACTCCCCCTCCCGCTAAAGCTGATCCTGTTGGAATGCAAATGCAAATGCACCTCAGCACACTGGGCAAGGCATAGAAACCCAAATCATCCAGCCACCTCCTGGAGGCTTTGCTACACGGCGGGCCGCGCATGCGCAGTCCTGCAACCTCAGAAGCACACCAGGCTGCTACCTAGCAAGCCAGTGAAGGGCTTCAAGTGGTCTCGGTCAAGTGAGCAGTTGCTTTCTCCAGACTAATAGGATGTCAGTCGCAGGAAAAGGAGCCACAAGGTAGAAAAGGAAGGCCCCAACCCTCCTCCCTCATATACACACCTCCTGCACAGAGAAAAGAAGCAGAGGGATTTGGGGACAGAACAGGGAGACTACAGCTTAGAGGAATGCGGACTGTTGTGCACGAGAGGACTGGCAGAGGCCAGGAGTACAGAGGCTGAGAGCAGAGGGCGAATTGGAGAAGACAACAAGGGCCAGGAAGAGGGAGGGGGTTCTGAATTCCTCAGAGGAAGGGACGAGATGCGTCGGGAGCTGTGTAGCCTGTGAAGCTCAGATGGAGGAGGAGGAAAATGGGAAGCAGAGGCAGGGGCAAAGAGGCAGAGGCCCGGTGGCACGCGTGAGTTGATAGGAGTCTGGAGGCAGGAAGGCTAATGCTAGGAGTGGAAGCAGCAGCAAGGCAGGGGCAAGGAGGGCATGAAGAGAGAATCTCAGGGAGTTTGTGGTGAAGCAAATATGAGTGCAGGGGACAAGCCTCAGGAACTCAGCCGCTGATGGAAGTTGGTGGCGAGGAAGGCCAGGATGCTTGCCACGGGACGGGCGCCGTGCCCCCAAGCCCATGACCCAACGAGACGGAAATAGAGCCAGGGCATTCTGGGGCACAGGCCTCTGCCCCTCGCTGCCCACAGTGCCTTGCTTCAGGGTGTAGACCAGAGGGGTAAAGAATGCCTTCTTTGGTTGGGGTACTTCCTGGGGATAATCCCGTGGTCCTGCCGCATTCACATGTCTCCCCTCATTGCATTCCGCCAAGAGTTGTTTGCAATTCAGGTCGCTCAAGCTGCATGGTACAGGGAATGGGAAACAGGTAAGGACAGCAGGGGAAGACACAAGTGCCAATGGGCTGGCCAACATGCAGGGCTGGGCTCCCTAGCCACGCCCACCACAACAGTATCAGGCTTGATTCGATCAAGTCGCACCCAGTGCCCTGAAAACCCTTAGCACCTTCCAAGGCACGGTAAACTGGGTGTGCTCGCAAGTGCGTGAGTGTGTCCGTGTTTGGTTGTACGAGTGCGTGTCTGTTCCTGACACCGTACATGGGTGTACTTCCTAAACATAAGTCTGGATATGTGTAAATAGGCATCTGGATGTGGATCCAGGAGGTCCCGTCACAGTGTGTTCTGAGTGAGCATGTGGAGGCTGCGGCGAGTGACAGAGAAAGACAGAGATGGAGAGTGGGCTTGCATGTGAGAAATTTCCTGTCCATGTGCGGTGGCAGGAGTGTGTCCGATATGAAGTTGAACAGATGCGATTCAAAGTGTGTGCACGTATACTTGCTTGCTTGAAATTCCCAGGAAACCATTCATTTGGCAAGGCTGCCTTTAGTGCTGTCTGCTTCTCCAAGGTCTCCAGACATGAGTCCGGGGATGCTAAGCAGCCACTGCTGTTGGCGATCCGCATGAGAGTGATGATGACGCCTACGAATAGCATTGCTGGGAGCCAGGGTGCCTTGGCCAACGCAGGGAAGCGTCAGAATTCCCTTTCCCTGGTGTCTGAGCATAGCACCCTGCAGGAGCCTTAAACTTATGGCTGTGAGCCAACGGCCCCCGCATTGCCAGCTCCTGCCTATAGCCATTATGACCCACCGCTACTCGGTAGGAGGAAGGATCTGGCAGAGATGTGGGCCAGAGAGGCCAGGCAAGAGGGCAAACAAGAGTGGAGCGGTCACCTGTGCGGTTAGGAGAACCCAATAACCCCTCACCTGCTGACCTTGAATCTCCATTGTGCTGTCATCGAACAGATGACGTGGATGGGGAGAGAGGTGGCGGATTCAGTCACCGGCCACTTCCAGGACTGGCAAGGGCAGAGGAGGTGGGGGAGCTGTCCAACACGGGTTCAGCCAGGATGTGGGATGGAGCGGGAGCGGAGGTGAAAAGTGGACCCAGCCCGTCCCAGCGGGGATTCCAGGTGTGCGATTGGTGGCTCCGGAGGTCCTGTACTTCCCTGTTGGCCTGTGAGAACTGGTGAGCAGTCAGAGCCAACCCCTAAGGGCCTTCGCGTCCCTTTCGCGATGGCAACTCCACTTGGAACACTGGCACACGTCAGCAGGTGGCGCCTAGAACCTGATCACGTCACAGAGCGCCTAACCCTCCAGGCGCCGCCCAGAGGCTTCCCAGCACCCCTGGGGCGCATGTGCAGTCAAGGAGGCATAAGCAGGGCCTGATGGGCTGTGAGCAACAACTGACTACCGCTAAGAGGCGTCACTCCCCCTCCCGCTAAAGCTGATCCTGTTGGAATGCAAATGCAAATGCACCTCAGCACACTGGGCAAGGCATAGAAACCCAAATCATCCAGCCACCTCCTGGAGGCTTTGCTACACGGCGGGCCGCGCATGCGCAGTCCTGCAACCTCAGAAGCACACCAGGCTGCTACCTAGCAAGCCAGTGAAGGGCTTCAAGTGGTCTCGGTCAAGTGAGCAGTTGCTTTCTCCAGACTAATAGGATGTCAGTCGCAGGAAAAGGAGCCACAAGGTAGAAAAGGAAGGCCCCAACCCTCCTCCCTCATATACACACCTCCTGCACAGAGAAAAGAAGCAGAGGGATTTGGGGACAGAACAGGGAGACTACAGCTTAGAGGAATGCGGACTGTTGTGCACGAGAGGACTGGCAGAGGCCAGGAGTACAGAGGCTGAGAGCAGAGGGCGAATTGGAGAAGACAACAAGGGCCAGGAAGAGGGAGGGGGTTCTGAATTCCTCAGAGGAAGGGACGAGATGCGTCGGGAGCTGTGTAGCCTGTGAAGCTCAGATGGAGGAGGAGGAAAATGGGAAGCAGAGGCAGGGGCAAAGAGGCAGAGGCCCGGTGGCACGCGTGAGTTGATAGGAGTCTGGAGGCAGGAAGGCTAATGCTAGGAGTGGAAGCAGCAGCAAGGCAGGGGCAAGGAGGGCATGAAGAGAGAATCTCAGGGAGTTTGTGGTGAAGCAAATATGAGTGCAGGGGACAAGCCTCAGGAACTCAGCCGCTGATGGAAGTTGGTGGCGAGGAAGGCCAGGATGCTTGCCACGGGACGGGCGCCGTGCCCCCAAGCCCATGACCCAACGAGACGGAAATAGAGCCAGGGCATTCTGGGGCACAGGCCTCTGCCCCTCGCTGCCCACAGTGCCTTGCTTCAGGGTGTAGACCAGAGGGGTAAAGAATGCCTTCTTTGGTTGGGGTACTTCCTGGGGATAATCCCGTGGTCCTGCCGCATTCACATGTCTCCCCTCATTGCATTCCGCCAAGAGTTGTTTGCAATTCAGGTCGCTCAAGCTGCATGGTACAGGGAATGGGAAACAGGTAAGGACAGCAGGGGAAGACACAAGTGCCAATGGGCTGGCCAACATGCAGGGCTGGGCTCCCTAGCCACGCCCACCACAACAGTATCAGGCTTGATTCGATCAAGTCGCACCCAGTGCCCTGAAAACCCTTAGCACCTTCCAAGGCACGGTAAACTGGGTGTGCTCGCAAGTGCGTGAGTGTGTCCGTGTTTGGTTGTACGAGTGCGTGTCTGTTCCTGACACCGTACATGGGTGTACTTCCTAAACATAAGTCTGGATATGTGTAAATAGGCATCTGGATGTGGATCCAGGAGGTCCCGTCACAGTGTGTTCTGAGTGAGCATGTGGAGGCTGCGGCGAGTGACAGAGAAAGACAGAGATGGAGAGTGGGCTTGCATGTGAGAAATTTCCTGTCCATGTGCGGTGGCAGGAGTGTGTCCGATATGAAGTTGAACAGATGCGATTCAAAGTGTGTGCACGTATACTTGCTTGCTTGAAATTCCCAGGAAACCATTCATTTGGCAAGGCTGCCTTTAGTGCTGTCTGCTTCTCCAAGGTCTCCAGACATGAGTCCGGGGATGCTAAGCAGCCACTGCTGTTGGCGATCCGCATGAGAGTGATGATGACGCCTACGAATAGCATTGCTGGGAGCCAGGGTGCCTTGGCCAACGCAGGGAAGCGTCAGAATTCCCTTTCCCTGGTGTCTGAGCATAGCACCCTGCAGGAGCCTTAAACTTATGGCTGTGAGCCAACGGCCCCCCGCATTGCCAGCTCCTGCCTATAGCCATTATGACCCACCGCTACTCGGTAGGAGGAAGGATCTGGCAGAGATGTGGGCCAGAGAGGCCAGGCAAGAGGGCAAACAAGAGTGGAGCGGTCACCTGTGCGGTTAGGAGAACCCAATAACCCCTCACCTGCTGACCTTGAATCTCCATTGTGCTGTCATCGAACAGATGACGTGGATGGGGAGAGAGGTGGCGGATTCAGTCACCGGCCACTTCCAGGACTGGCAAGGGCAGAGGAGGTGGGGGAGCTGTCCAACACGGGTTCAGCCAGGATGTGGGATGGAGCGGGAGCGGAGGTGAAAAGTGGACCCAGCCCGTCCCAGCGGGGATTCCAGGTGTGCGATTGGTGGCTCCGGAGGTCCTGTACTTCCCTGTTGGCCTGTGAGAACTGGTGAGCAGTCAGAGCCAACCCCTAAGGGCCTTCGCGTCCCTTTCGCGATGGCAACTCCACTTGGAACACTGGCACACGTCAGCAGGTGGCGCCTAGAACCTGATCACGTCACAGAGCGCCTAACCCTCCAGGCGCCGCCCAGAGGCTTCCCAGCACCCCTGGGGCGCATGTGCAGTCAAGGAGGCATAAGCAGGGCCTGATGGGCTGTGAGCAACAACTGACTACCGCTAAGAGGCGTCACTCCCCCTCCCGCTAAAGCTGATCCTGTTGGAATGCAAATGCAAATGCACCTCAGCACACTGGGCAAGGCATAGAAACCCAAATCATCCAGCCACCTCCTGGAGGCTTTGCTACACGGCGGGCCGCGCATGCGCAGTCCTGCAACCTCAGAAGCACACCAGGCTGCTACCTAGCAAGCCAGTGAAGGGCTTCAAGTGGTCTCGGTCAAGTGAGCAGTTGCTTTCTCCAGACTAATAGGATGTCAGTCGCAGGAAAAGGAGCCACAAGGTAGAAAAGGAAGGCCCCAACCCTCCTCCCTCATATACACACCTCCTGCACAGAGAAAAGAAGCAGAGGGATTTGGGGACAGAACAGGGAGACTACAGCTTAGAGGAATGCGGACTGTTGTGCACGAGAGGACTGGCAGAGGCCAGGAGTACAGAGGCTGAGAGCAGAGGGCGAATTGGAGAAGACAACAAGGGCCAGGAAGAGGGAGGGGGTTCTGAATTCCTCAGAGGAAGGGACGAGATGCGTCGGGAGCTGTGTAGCCTGTGAAGCTCAGATGGAGGAGGAGGAAAATGGGAAGCAGAGGCAGGGGCAAAGAGGCAGAGGCCCGGTGGCACGCGTGAGTTGATAGGAGTCTGGAGGCAGGAAGGCTAATGCTAGGAGTGGAAGCAGCAGCAAGGCAGGGGC